>NW_021680651.1:114364-130628 GCF_001412515.2 Diachasma alloeum
CGAATTTAAAAAAATTCTATGAGGAAGTAATGCTGGATGAAATTCTCGACAGTCGATTCGAGCGAGGTTTACCGCTTCGAGATAGTAAAGAATCACGTCAGAAAAACTCTCTCAATCCGAACCATCCTTCAGAAACTGATCTCTGTCAATCTCATCCTAATTCTCGCCCAAGCCTCGAAGGAGCTCCCGCAAAACACTGCCTAGTGACGATAATATTGTTACGAATAACTCCGATGGCCATCAAGTATCCAACCCACACGAGTTACAAATTCCTGATGGAGTAAAACTTACTAGGACGTCGACAACCTCGGCTGCACTACATGCAAGTTCCAGTATTGATAAATTCATTACGAATAGGAATGAGGCTTTGTTGGAGTTTGTCCCCGAATTCATTACAGAGAGAGAATTCTCTTTGATCAGAGATAATCAATGGTTGGAGGTATTCCATGTTGATCTCTTTGGGAGACTCATGATGGGTCACTCACGAGGATTATTTGAATATATTAGTCCGAGTTTACGTGAAAACGTTGATGCCATTAAACCTTTAGATCAGATTCGAAAGCATATTCAAATCTTGAATCGTAACGAGAACCATTGGGTATGTGCATACTACGACACTGATTGCATTCGTATCTATGACTCTTCTCTGTATACAAGGAATTTCATTCCTGCATATCAGGATTTCCTTGAACGTTTGTTCCCACACTTTTCCTTTGAAAGTGATCCAGTCATGTTTCCAGAAGTGGAGCTCCAAGAAAATGGTCAGGATTGCGGAGTGTACGCAATCGCATTTGCTGTCAGTCTTATGCATGGTATAGATCCTCTAATAGTTAGTTATGATCAAGAAAAAATGCGCCCGCATTTGGAACATTTGCTCAGGACTAGGATTATCAAACATTTTCCACTCAGATCGGATTGTATCGTTGAAATTCCTTCTCTGTCGGACGCTTTAGCTTTGGAACGTACAGAACTGCTTTCGCTGAGCCTTGACTTACTCAATCCATTCTCAACGTGATGATTGATATCAAAGTTGGTGTTTGGCAACTAGCATGAGGGTTTGAGAATGATTGTGTTACGCATGGTCACTTCAGGGTCTGTCTGAAAAATACAATAGTGTCTAAACGCCTACCAATGTTTCAGATTACCAATTTGCGCTGGACGCTCTCAGCCATGTTGTTCTAGCCAGACCAAGCCGCCTGACTAGGGTCTGTGATCGCTGCTGCCAACAAAACATCGCTTTGCAAGGAATCACAGCCGCCAGAACCGTTTTGCAAGAGTCACAGGCAGTTCCCAGTTGCATGAAGTGAATTTGATAGTTTCACGGAGAGAAATTTCTAAGTAAAAATTACGAGACTCGTAGTGCGCGAGCCAATTCGGAAAATTTACGTAACCATTTCAGAATTTTTCAAGCAATGCATATAAACATTACGGGAAATCCATAAAAAGTTATGTGACTTTGGATAAAAATTAGTCAACAGCTTCTCAAAATTGCCTCTGAGGAATAAAAAAATGGGTAATTTTTATGAAATTTCTCTCTCCGTGTACAAGAAATCTTTCCTCCAGTCGTGAAGGATACCTGTTAGATATCCTTTTTACTTCTGGTGTAGAATTCTTTGAAATAAAAGTTATGCCTTTCCAGTCGTAGGCAATATCCATTGGATATTGTTTTTACTTCTAGTGTAGGCCGTCTTGACAGTCGAGTTATAGACCTCCTCTGTCATTATTGTACAACAGAACTTGTCCAGAAATACATTGACATTTCCTGGTTTACGATGAAAAGCTAGTTTAGATGTACAGATCACAGATCTTGTCATTTTTCTGGCATGAAGTATTGCTAGTAGAAGTGTCAAGCCTCATAACATCTGGACATGTTCTTGTTCCGGCACAATTTCCAGAAGGGTACGCCATGTTGTAATATCTTCTGGCCTCTTCTGGTTTGAACTACTCCACTTTGCAGAGTTGAAGCAAAATTTATGGGAGTGTGTGCCTTGGTCTTTCAACACAAGATCAATTATTGTGGGAGATCGTAGCGTAGCATATTCGATTTCTTTTCTAAAGTGGAGAACAATTGTACTGGAATGATTACAAGTCTATCGTTTACATGAAATTTGTCATGAAAAGCAGTTTCTCTATCAATTGAATATCCTACGCTACCAAGTCAATGGCCTCCACGTGGCATCTCCTGGAAATACTAATAATCTCAGTAGCTAACAATTGACAGGAATTTTTCACTTTCAGATAACTTCCCGATAAGATTCCCTCGTTTGATGCTCATAAAATGTTCGAATCTTCCTACAATCTAATAATTTTACTCCATTTCGGGTTTCCACGCTTTTTACGATTCCTCTGAAAGACTGGATGTATCTGAAAGAATCCTCTGAAACATTGGATATTCAGTGGGATTTTCAATAGAAAAGATAAGTGATAATATTCCAGAATGTTCATGCTCAACGTTTCTAGTAATTGATCCAGATTTTTTGAGACCTTTTTTCATGTTTTTCCGATATTTTGCAGGGAGTTTCCACGGACATCCATCAAGGCGTTGTCAATACTTTCCAATTTTCCCCTGTGTTCTAGTGAACTATTTTCTCGCAAATTTTATACTGGAAAACATAGAAGACTGTTCCGTTAAGATTCTTACATAATTTCCTACAACTTTTTTAAGACTCTGTTGGAGAATATTGTATAGAAAGTTCTCCAGAGGATTCATCTACGTTTCCACTGTATTTGTCCTGCGAATTTTTAGAAGATTATTCGACATTACCTCTTTTTTCGACCGATATAACATCCTCAAATTCCATAGGAACTTTTTCTCAACGATTATGGATAATTTTCCCGGTTTTCATGAGCCTTATCACGATTTATGTCTCCACTTATTTTAGTATTTTCCCTTTCCTCCCCCCCCCCCAAATTATTCTACAGAAAATTGACAAGGAGAGTACTGGAAGTTGACCTGGGCGATTCGTTACATGACGCAGGTGAGCCTCAAGTAAAATAAACTCGACAAAGTCATTTTATTTTTAATTTATTTATTTATTTTTATTTTTTTTTCAATTTTTAATAAAAAAAAAACTCTCCCTCAATGCAGGTGGAGGTTGGTGATGTGGAAGATCGGGGAACTTCCAGGAGGGATGAGGGATTGCAGGCGAGCCAACGTCCTGTCAACTGGCGGCGCAGGACTTGGCCCCGCCGCAGTTGTTGCCGCTCCGATCTTCTGGTTCTGTTCTTTTCTGTAAGAGAAAATGATCAATGTTTGTTAGTAGAATAAATTATTAATGGAAAAACTGTAATGAATTTGTTAGTTATTCTCACTTATTTCTCCTCCAGTTCTGCTTCCTCTGGCTCCCTCCTTTCCGATTCCCCGATCTACCTCCACCTGCTTTCCCATTTCCTCTCCTCGTCTGATCCCTCTGCTCCTCTTTCCCCTGACTCCTTCCCGCCACCGTCCTTGAATTTTTTTCCGGAACCCGGAAAACCGGGTTCGGAACGACATTGCCCCTCTCCGCTCTTCCTCGCTCCTGTCTTCTCTCCGCCCTTCCTCTCTCCTGACTTCTCCTTGCCGCCCTTCCTCTCTCCTCACTTCTCCTCGCCGCCCTTCCTCTCTCCTCACTTCTACTCTCCCGGCTTCTCCCCGCCCTTCCTCTCTCCCCACTCCTCCTCTCCTCACTTCTCCTCTCCAGCCTTCCTCTCCTCTGTCCTTCCCTCCTCTGCCTTTCTCTCTCCTGCTCCCTCTCTATCTCTCCTCGTCTCTCAAACTCCTTTCCGCTCTCCTGGGTGTCGGACATCGTTAACTATAACATGAAAAAATTATAAATGGCTGATTCCACGTTGTAACATTTTATTTTTTTTTCATCAAATTGAGTTTGAGATATGAAGGTATCCAAATTTCGTTGCTGAGAGTTTATAGTACTATGGAAAATCTTGAGACTGAGCGCAAAAAAATTTGATTTATTTTTGGCAGCGAAATCGTAAAAAAAATGCAAATTCTTCAAAAATCTAATTTTCCTCAAATGTGAAAAAAAAGAAAAAAAAGTGAAAATTTTGGGGTGGATTGCCAATAAGAAAACACAAACACAACAGTAACGTTCGTCCGAGTTAAAATATCTGGAAACGCGTAAGACTAATTCCTCATTGGCCAATAGGTTGTCATCGCACTCGGGGCGGAAAATTCAAGCGCCCCCCTCACGTAGAATGTGGTATCAGGTGACTTAAGGTGATTTTTTCATTTTTATTTGTTTTTCTCGAAAACTATAAGAGATAGCTGCTTTATTTCAATTGCAATCGGTTCTACGGAACATTTGAGTTCTTTGAAACCCCAAACTACTGTCAAAAGTAATGCGATATAAAAGTGATTTTTTCTTTTTTTTTTTGTTTTTCTCGAAAATTATAAGAGATAGCTGCAAACAATACAGCGCGCGTAGCGCGTCATCGGTCTTATAGTATCATGAAGACCTATATTCCTACCTAGTTCCATTGATTTTTTGAGACATCATATTTATACGGGAATTAGGGTTACAAAAATTTTTGACACGCTATTTGGACATGTTGAAGCTAATCGGAGCCCAGGAGCAAATTTCTTATCATTATCTTATTTTTGAGAGCAAAACGAGACTCACAAAAAACTTTCAATGATTATTTTTTTCTTTCGGATTCTGGTTAATCAGAGCGCAGTATTTCGACGTGAATAAGAGAATGCTACTAACAATTTTTGGCAATTTTTGATCATTTTTGATAATTCCGCTCTAGCTTTTCAATTGTTTTTATAATCAAATAACTGTCAGAGATTATAAGAAATAGTGAGAGGACTGTGAAAGAAAAAAAATGAAAAATGAGTCGATTCGGGAAGAACTCTTTGGAAAAAATGAAAAGAAATAGAAAACGATCATCATATCAGTATGGAGACGATATTGAATTTATCATGTGAGTTGAAACTCTGCACTTTGTTTGGCCAGGTCCGAATGAAAAAAATAATCCGCCGAATATCACTCGACCTTCAAAATTCATCAAATATTTTCCTTTTGTTTTCCTGAGTAACAATCAACGGGTGGAGTTTCACACAAACCTCTGAAACTTCTCTCTCTCGTTGCTACACAACAAAACAATCAGAAAATATGCGATAATTTTGAAGGTCATGTGATATTACTACTGAAAATTTTTCTCATCTGGCACACAGATGCTCAACGGAAAACATTTTTCGCGTTTCATAACCATATAATCATTCTTGCTGGTTTTGAGATATTATGGGTGAAAGAATCATCAACAAAATGAGTAAGGCTTTGATTATTAATCAATAATCAAAGCCAATCATTTATTGATTGCAAAATGATTAATTCACCAAAAGAAACGTGAAAAAAGAATGAAATTTACATACCTGTTTGATTCCAAAGCACACACAACACAACACAACACAACACGTGATGACAAAATAATGATGATTATTATCGGCCCATATCATTCACTTTCCCCCATACGGAGTCGCCCCCCGTGAAAAAATTCCGCAACTTTTGTTAAAAACACCCCTAATTGAAAATAAAATAAAAAAAGAATCTTTTCGATCCTCAAAAAACTTCTTTCCCTGAAAACTTGTTTTTTTTAAATAAAAATTGGCCATTATTGGCCAATTTTGAGATATTTGTGGGTGAAAAGAGGTGCGGAGAGATTTGCAAAACGCCGGCCTCTCCACCCCACCCCCTTCTCTAATAGTGTTTACATCGTACGGAACCGTATGACAGTGCCGGCGTGAAAACATCGCCTTAGTCGCGGTCGGTAAAAAGGAGCGCTAGGTAGGCATGGGACTTGCCGCATTTTCACTGGAGCATTGAGTCGCCGTGGATTATCTTCCCTCAGTGTTCGGCTATGACAGCTGATCGCCAGCTCGTTGTACACTTCTTATTTCGCGAGTGTTTATTTATTTATAATAAGTGTAGTTTTAATAATTCGGGGGAAAAATTTGTAATCGCGCTACATACGCGAAATTTTTAGATTTAGTTTGTGTTCAGTGAAATTTTTGTCAGAAGTGAAATGTGACCGGGGTTATCTACACTAACAAGATTATCTACCCTCAGTGCATAGTCTTCCCCCAAAACTTTGTCTACTTCTTACGGCGCAAGTTTTTTTTTATTCTTTATAAAATTAGGCTCAAAAAATTAATCAATAAAATAGAATTCGCGCTACATCGCCCTTTTTTCTTTTTTTATTCCCTTTAGGCTATAAAATTGCCCCCAAAAAGTACCGGAGAACAGTGGGGGAAATACGCCATCTTAGATGGCAGAGAACATAGACGAGGGGGGGTGGGTGGAGGGGAGAGGGGTTTCGAACCTCCATGCGGGCCTTAAGAATGATGATAGAAGCTTGTAGGGGGAATGCTGCGAGATGGCGGTGGCGTCTATTTTCCGCTCGAATCGTTAAAGTCGACAGTAGTCGTAGACCAGGCTGGTCTGACCAGTCGTCTGCCGAGCTAGTTAATGGCATTGCAAATGCTGTTTGGCCTTGAATGAAGGAGCCAAACGATTGGATTACGTTATTAATAAAAAAAAACGCTGAATGGTATATTTTAAAACAACGTAATATATTCATTTAATAAAACAGATAAACACTTTGAACAATTTTACACTGCGTTATTAAATTTGGATAATTAAATTGGAGGAAGTTATTTTTATTTTAATTAAATGTTCATGATTATAAAACAAATGTGAAAAACCGGCTATACCACTTCGATTTAATTGAAGTGAGTATGCGATTCGAAATATTTGAGTGTTTCCGCGTTGAAGGTAACTTAGAGACTAATTTTATTTACACAAGTATCGTCTTATATACTATTTGGTGTACATACTGCCGAACGAATTGGGGTGAACTCGGATTGGAGGACAAAATGAATAGAAGTAAAATTAAGAATTTGATTGGTTCGGCATCGTGGACGATATTGATGAGTGAAGTGGAAGGAATGAATAATGGAGACGGAAGGAGGGTGGATATTTGGGTCCTGCGACGCTCGAGGAACAATACGTGACCGTAATAAAGTCATAAATGACCGTCATAAACGATGTAGATCGAGCTGAGTAGAATAAAACTATTGAAAAGTTGGGTATTCGAAAAGTAAAATAATAGAGATTTTCGCTTAATCCTCGGGATTTCACGTTTTCGGCGACATTGATATTAAAACAGTCTTCGGGATTTCACGATGAAGAAAAGAAAAATGAATGAATGGTTTCAGAACGAAAATGAAAACTAGCGAGTTTTGAGAATTCAAGACAATAAATATGAACATCTGCTACATTTTTTTTTTCGGCTAGAAATTTGTGAAAGGAATTTGTTGAGGTACGATTCTCGGAAAGAATTAAATGAATAATACGAACATCACGAAAATCGTCGTCGACCGAACATACTCCCCTATTGAGAATGAAGTGATCAATATAATTATGAATTTTCGTGATTATTAAATACCAAAGGTGCCAGCTTCTTCACGTTTCTGTTGAGGACTCCTTTGGGTGTCTTGAGTGTCACAGTCCTAGTGACACCGTCAGCTCCAGGGTGAGTCTGGATAACCCGACCCATGGCCCACTGTAGTGGTGCGAGATTGTCTTCCTTCAGTAGGACAACGGTGCCCACGGTTATGTGGTGCTCCCCATTCGCCCATTTGTTCCTGAGGTTGAGCTCGAGTCCAGAAATCTTGTTTGAGTTTCTGGAGATGTTCCCATGTAGATAGTCGATTGGAAGGGGACTCCCTGAAGTCAGGACCCCTCAATGTTGTCAATGCCTCACCAATTAGGAAATGACCCGGAGTGAGTGCTTGGAGGTCATTTGGGTCTGATGAGAAAGGTGTCAAAGGCCTGGAGTTCAACACTGCTTCAATTTCGATCACCAGGGTGTCGAACTGCTCAAATGTCAGGAGTTCATCTGTAACAATTCTTTTCAAATTTACCTTGAAGGATTTGACAGCTGCTTCCCACAGGCCTCCGAAGTATAGAGATTGTGGTGGGATGAAGTGCCACTTGATTGACTTCAAGGTGGCAAATGATTCGATTTTCTGTCGGTGATCTTTGTTCTGGAGGAACTCATGGAGTTCTCGGAGTTCATTGTTGGCACCAACAAAGCAAGTTCCGTTGTCCAAGTACACGTTGTCACAGAGTCCTCTCCGTGAAATGAATCGTCGGAAAGCAGCAAGAAAGGCTTCTGTAGTCAGGTCACTGACGATCTCAAGATGTACTGCCTTCACAGCAAGACATACAAAAACTGCTACCCAGACTTTTACACGGGCCCTATTGCGGATCTTCTTTTCCTTGATGAAGAAGGGTCCACAATAGTCAATACCGACGTTGGTGAAAGGGCGTGACTCGGTGACACGTGCTTCAGGCAGATTCCCCATGATATAATTGACCGGTGGTGGCCTGTGGCGAATGCATCGCACGCAGGAACCGATGAGGTGCTGCACTGTATTTCGGCCATCTGGAATCCAAAATCGAAGGCGAATGGCATTCAACGTAGCTTGGGCACCAGCGTGGAGTTGTCTCTGATGCTCTTGATGAATGACGAGATTTGTCACATGATGTCTTTTGGGTAGTATCATGGGGTGGCGTTAAGAATATGGTATTTTGGAATTTCTCAAGCGACCACCAACACGAATGACTCCCCGTTGGTCCAAAAAAGGATTGAGTTTAGCTAATGGTACTAAAGCTGATGCCTTTTGATCAGGAACTTTCTTCAGAAGCAGTGTGATAGCTGGGGCAAAGGCTTCACGTTGCATCCAGTACACGATTCCTTGAAGGGCAGCGTCCATTTCATCCACTGAGATTGGACCCTTGTTGCGAGACAGGAAACGGCGGCAGTAGGCAATTACGCGCTGCAGCTTGGTCAATGATGAATACCAAGTGAGCACATTGCTCCTGCGTTGATCCATGATCGTCACAAAACATGTTTCAGCTGGAGGAGTGGGCTGTTGTTTCCTTAGCTCTGGAGGAGTGGATGGAAAGTGGTGCTCCAGAGCTGGCCAATGATCCTCATCTTGATGTAGCCATGCTGGACCTTCCTTCCACAATGAAGGTTTGATGAATTCCTCAGGGGTTTGCCCTCGAGAGACTAGATCAGCAGGATTCTCGTGAGTTCTGACGTGTTTCCAGTCATCGATGTTTGTTTTCTGCTGGATTTCAGAGACTCGATTAGCCACATATGGGAGTAATCTTGCTGAGGTGTGTAGCCAATGTCAAACTACTGTAGAGTCAGTTCAATATACCACTCGATGAGCTTGAATGTGGATGATGGAGCGAACATTTGTCATCAGTTTTGCAAGTAATAATGCTCCACATATCTCTAGCCGAGGTGAAAAAGGCTTGGTTGTCACTGGAGCAACGCGTGATTTTGCGCACAGTAGGGAAACTTGTGTGTCTCTACTGTTGCTGATGGATCTGAGGTATATACAAGCACCATATGCTAGGTTGCTGGCATCGCAGAACCCATGAAGTTCGACTCTTTCGGCGTGTTGAGAGAGAGCCTTATGTGGAAACTGGAGAGATTGGAGCAGTGGTAATTGCTGGTAGAGTTCCGTCCACTCCTTCTGGATGTCATTTGACAGTGGAGAGTCCCAATGCAACTGCAATTTCCATAGTCGTTGGATGAATGTCTTGGCGATGATGATGACTGGAGCCAATAACCCCAAGGGATCGAATATCTTGGCAGTTTCAGACATAACGATGCGTTTTGTTAATGGAGCATTTGCCTCGACTGATTTCACCTTGTATTCAATGTGATCGTTTGAAGAATTCCACGATAATCCCAAGGTTTTCAATGCCGGAGAATCTGTGATGAGCAGATGACGGTTGATGTCATCTGGTGCTAGGTCCTGTAGCAACGTGGGATCGTTGGAAGCCCATTGACGTAGATTGAAACCTCCCCGTTGTACCAGCTGTGTCACTTGATCACGGATGGCAAGAGCTTCTTCTCGAGTCTGAGCTCTTGTCAAGAGATCATCGACGTACATGTCACGTTTGAGAATCTCTGCAGCCATTGGAAATTGGTTCCTCTCATCAGTAGCTAGTTGGTGGAGACATTGTATTGCGAGGTATGGCGCAGCACATAGCCCAAAGGTAACAGTGTTCAATTCATACGTTCGTACTGGACCATCATCATTGCGCCATAAAATTCGTTAATATTTACGATCCTCTGGTTTCACACGTACTTGACGATACATTTTCTGTATATCCGCTGTTGGCACGTATTGATGCAACCGGAATCTCAAGAGGAGGGATAGGATGTCGTCTTGGATGGTGGGACCAACATGTAGAGTCTCGTTGAGTGAGAGGCCAGTGCTGGTTTTGGCTGATTCATCGAAAACTACTATGAGCTTTGTTGTCAAACTTCCTTTCTTGAAGACTGCGTGATGAGGAAGATAATAACCCGGATGAGAGATGTCATGGGTATTTATTTCAGTCATATGTCCAAGGTTAAGGTATTCTTGGAGCACAGAGTCGTATTGATTTTTAAGCTCTGGATTCTGGAGTAATTTTTGTTCACAGGGCTTGAATCGATGATAAGCTCGGGAGCGAGATTCTCCAAGCTTGCTAATTTTCTCGTTGAACGGAAGCGCCACGATGTATCTTCCAGTGGGGTCTCGTGAGAAATTAGAGGAAAAATGTTGCTCACATTCATTCTCGATGTTCCTGGGTTCTGATACGGCCTCTTCGACTTCGCAGAATTTAGCTAGATCGAATTCCACGTGTTCAGCGTTCGTGAGATGACATGAGAGTGGAGATGGAGATTGTGTAGCAGGAACCCCTCCACCGATAATCCAACCGAGTACCGACTGCATCAAATATAAATCTGGCTGATCGTTGGTTAATAGTCGTTTCTTCGATGTGCCAAGCATTGAAAGTGTTGTCCCACAGCCCAGGAGCATGTCGATGCTTCCAGGGCGATAGAATTCAGGATCTGCCAGTTGTAAATTAGCTGGTACCTTGATGCTTTGATAATCAAGATGTCGATCCGGGACCAGAGATGAGATGTTGGGGACAGGAAGTCTAGTGTTTTCTCGAAGTTGTTGATTCGAGAACATATTGTTGCAGTGACGAGGTACTTCGTGGAAGTGTTCATCGAGTTCATAGCACCAATTGGAATAACAAAATTACTTTTAGGTAGTTTCAATGACATGGCGAGACGTTCAGTCATGAAATTCGTAGTAGAGCAGGTATCCAAGAGAGCACGACAATTTATTTGTTGTTCCAAGCGATTGATCACTTTCAGTTGAGCAGTGACCATCAAGTCACAGGTTGAGGTGTTGATGGTGAACGACTGTCCTGTTGGTGTGCTTGGGCTCTGGAGTTCCCCTAGTCATGCTGAGTTCTCCGTCGGTGGTTGAATCGGAGCCTTGGCAGCTGGCTTCACTGGAGGCTTACTGACAGGATTCCCAACTGCAGATTTCTCCTTGAAGTGGAGAAGTGTGTGATGACGTTCGTGGCAATGGTTACAGTCAAAACGTGAGATGCACTGCTGTTTGTCATGGTTGGCGCCCAGGCAGTTGATACATAATGATGCTTGCTTGGCGGCCTTGTAGCGCTCTGCTGGTGAGAGCGCCTTGAAAGTTGGGCATTTACCGATCTTGTGGCCTTCATTACAGATGGTACAAGTGATTTCTGAAGAGAGGAATGCCTGCTTCCCGCGTTTGTAGTGATTTGAGCGTTCGTTGCTCGTTGATGAATCAATTGGCGCTGAACATTGCGATCGATTTTCAAGAAATTCAAGCAGACTGGTGTATTTAGGGAGCTTGGAATCCTTGATCTTGAGTTCCCAATGGGTGAGTATTTCTGGGCTGATTTTTGATTGAATCATACAGATTAACGCCAGGTCCGATTGGTCCACTGGTTGTTTTAGATTCTGCAAGGATCGAATGTGCTGATTGAAGGTGTCGACAAGATTCCCGAGAGCTTCAAGAGTTTTCTTTGTTGTGGTAGGAATATCATGGAGTATCCACCAATGTCTGGAAACGATTTTTCTCTCGCAATCGTACTTTTTCTTCAACATTTCCATTGCAGTGTCGTAATTCTCTGTAGTGTTTTTGAGAGCATCGATCACCTTGGCAGCCTTGCCTGTGAGACGGCTGCGGAGGTGTTGCAATTTCTGGACCTTTGATAGGTCCGGATGCTGTTCGATGTTGCAATTGTAGGAATCAATGAATGCAGGCCAATTCTCGTATGAACCGTCGAACTTTACGGTGTCCAATTCTGGTAGACGCATGAGAGCAAAGAGTGAAGCTGCTGTGGGTCCAGATGAGGTGTTAACATGATTTTTACTGACATCATCTCGAAATCGTGGTAGAGGAGACAATGGCGGCAACCTCCCCGAGGACATCGTAGTAGTCGCCCTCGATTTGGTAGCGTTTTGCCTGTTCTGTTTCATCCAGTAACTCTATTTGTTCTTGGAGATCATCGAAGGCTAGAAATTTTGTTTTCAGAGCGTCTGCTGCAATCAGGAGCTTCTCTGGAACCTGGATTTCAGCTGGAAGTTGCCTGTAGGCATTCATAGCATTTTTGAGGTTTGTGATAGCCCCCAAAAGGTAACCACGTTTGCGTCTGAGAGTAGTATTTTCGTCAGGCATGTTTGGTGATATCGGAGTTCACAGGTATGTATAAGAAAATGCGTCGTTCACTTCACTACAATATACTGGTTTTACTCACGATGAGTTTAAAGTTTGTTAAAAAAGTTCTTATTCACTCGCGATTCAATATCCGGCTCGAAGGACCATAAAATGTTTGGCCTTGAATGAAAGAGCCAAACGATTGGATTACGTTCCAAAAGAAAACGATCCGTGACCGTAACGGTGGTCCTTTCTTCGGTTTTGACCCTAAAATTCATTCTTTCTCTTAGACGAACCATATATATCTTATACTCATTCGAAAGCTTATTAAATGAGCTTCAAATTGATACGTAAATGATTCGGTTTCAGCCATTTTTCATTAAGTTATGGGATTTTTAGGCGAAAATTGAATTTTCATGTTTCAATTTTGGTTGGATTTTTTATATTTTCGAGTCGAGTTAATGGGAATATCTTTGTATGGATTTTAAAGAGCATTTTCCGTCCTTCAAATTGAGATATGTTAAAGCCGAGTTGGTTGAATTTTCATGAAGTTATTGACTATTGTTACCATTTGGAATGCTATGTCACACCCTAAAATTCGCATTTTTGATCAATTATCGGGACTTTGGACTTGACCTGTGAGGCTTTATCATACACCAACTTGAAGATCTCAATGAGATCTTCAAAATGGCGTATGCTAATTTCCGTTCCATCCATTTAATCAATAGTTATGAGTGATTATGTGTCGATTTTCGCATGTCACAAATTGAAATTTTCGTTTTCTTCAACGTAATTGACGAGAATTGCTCTCTTTTTCTTCGACTATTAGCATGAATCTTATGTCGGTTGGAAAGATGATTCAACAACCATCAAATTGACAGGCGAACTGTTTAATTTTGATGATTTTTCAACGAGTTATGAGACTTATTAGGAATAAAACGAATTTTCGTGTTTTACTTGAAAATTCAAATTTGGTTGGATTTTTAGATATTTTCATTTCAAGTCAATGAGAATATTTGTATATCATTTTAAAGGGCATTTTCCGTTCTTCAAATTGAGATGTGTGAAATGCAACTGGGTTGACTTTTCATGAAGTTAGTGAATATTGTTTCCCTTCTGAATGCTATGTCACACCCTGAAATTCGCATTTTTTATCAATTATCGTGACTTTGGACTTGACCAGTAAGTACTTATCATACACCAATTTGAAGATCTCAATGAGATCTTCAAAATGGTGTATAATATTTTTTATTCTATCTACTTGATCAACTGTTATGGGTGATTATATGTAGAATTTCGCATATCACAAATTGAAATTTTGAGATTTTTCAACAGACTTGAGAAAAATTGCTCTATTTTCCATCGACTATCAGTATGAATCTTATATTGGTTGAAAAGAATCGGATAATTTTTGAATGAGTTATGGGACTTTTTAGGAAAGAACGAATTTTCATGTTTTTGTACTCTAAAATTTACATTTCTCCATCAATTACTATTATGTAGGCTTTCGACTTGATCGATGGAGATTTGTCGTGCATCAATAATATGAAAAGAATTGCTTTTTTCTTCGCAGACTGTTATTGTAAATGTTATATCAACATATATCACATATGGGTTGAAAAAGTTATTAAATGAGATACAAAACGACCTCTCATTTATTCCATTCACTTGGAGCTTTGAATTTGTTTATTCATGGTGAAGTTATCAACAGAATGAAGCTGTTTATGAAATTTTAATTGTTCGTGTTTATTTTTTCCGGTAGATCTTCTCATGTTTCCTATGAAGTTTTCGAGAAATCTTCCCGATTTTCGAGAGAATTCTGCGGTTTCTGCGAAAATTCCTAAAAATTCTCCAGTTTTCGAAAAAATTACAACGATATTTAGAGTTTTCAAACAAAATTCGAAGAAATTCTAGGGTGTCCGAGCACGTTCGAAGAAATTCTTCAGTTTTCTAGAAAATTCCAGAAAAAACTTGGGTTTTCGAGACAGTTGTAGATAATTCTTAGGTTTCCGAGAAAATTCTAGGAAAATTCTCCGGTTTTTGAAAAAATTAGAGGGGGCGGGGTAATATGGATAACTGAATTAAAATGGACACTCAAAAATTGGCGAAAAAATTTTTTTTTGCAAAATTCAAAATTTTAAAAACTGATGCATTGGGCATTATGGACACCTGATAAATCTGTATGGACGGGACTAAAATGAACACTCAAAACATTTTCAATAATTCATTTTTAAAAATTGCTTCTTGGCAAAGTCCACAACTTAGGGTCAAATGTCACGAGAGTCACAAAGGAATAATGAAATGTTATGACGTTTGAATGTTTCAATAGTCATTTTCCACGAAGGTCCAACGTCAAAGGAGCGAGGAGTAAAGGATCACAAGAGTCACAAAGAAATACGATGCTTTAACGATCTTTAAGAATCACATGGAACAATCTCCAACTCTTTGTAGGAAAGATAATGGTGTTCATTATTCAAGTTTATTGAATTTTTCACGGAATCATATTTCGGGCCCTGGAAAGTTCAAAAATTGGCGATCTCCCTGTGACTTTCGTACTGACTCGTAAATTTGATCGTCCCCTTGTGACCCTCTCAGTTTGACCCTTGTGAAAATTAACCGTCCCCTTGTGTCGGTTAACTGCCGTGACATTTGACCGTCTCCTTGTGGCCCTCGTGAAAATTTGCCCCTCGTGAAATTTGACCATCCCCTTATGACCCTTGTGAAATTTGACCATCTCGTGGTGACCCTCGTGACGTTTGACCCTTGTGAAATTTGACCATCCCCTTGTGACCCTCGTGCTGTTTGACCCTCGTGAAATTTGATCGTCTCCTTGTCTCGCTCGTCACGTTTGACACTTGTGAACCTTGTTTCCATGTGACCCTTGTGACTTTTGACGCTTGTAAAATTTGATCATCCCGTTGTGACCCCCGTGACCTTTGGCTTTCGTAAAATTTAGGCATTCCCTTATGACTCTCGTGACGTTTGACTCTCGTGAAATTTGACCATCCCCTTGTGACCCTCGTGCTGTTTGACCCTCGGGAAATTTGATCGTCCCCTTGTGACTCTTGTGACTTTTAATCCGTGTGAAACTTGATCGTCTCAATGTGACCCTTGTAACTTTTGACCTTCGTGAAATTTGATCATCCCCTTGTGACCTTCGTGACGTTCGACCCTCGTGATGTTTG
This sequence comes from Diachasma alloeum, assembly GCF_001412515.2. NCBI lineage: Eukaryota > Metazoa > Arthropoda > Insecta > Hymenoptera > Braconidae > Diachasma > Diachasma alloeum. The sequence continues at coordinate 130,112 of NW_021680651.1, forward strand.
ACCCTCTTGAAATTTGACCATCCTCTTGTGATCCTTTTGTCCCTTCTGATATTTTGACCCCGATGAATCATCTTATTCTTGTGACCTCCCTGGTCTTTAAATCCCTTATGAATATTTTTTAGATTAATTTTTTTTCTCATTACTTATCCCTTAGAAAATATCGATCCCAACCCAGAAATATCGATACACCCAATATCGCGATGCGCAAATATCGATCCAAAATATCGAATATCGGAACAAAAAATATCGATACAAGTAAGTATTAATACTAGATCGGGAAACACTAGGTCAAGCCAAGGTTAACCCAAGGCCAAGCTAAAGTTGACCCAAAGTTGACCAAAAGTCAATGCAGAGTTGGCCCAAAGTTGACTCACGTTCAACCTTGATATTGATCTTTCTAGGCTCCAATGAATGGCTACACTGAGAAAAAAATTTATTCCTCCCAAGAAAATGTTATTGGTGATATCTTTTTCATACTCTTAGTAGAAGAAAATATCTCTTTTGGAACGTATTTCTC
>NW_021680651.1:130653-155396 GCF_001412515.2 Diachasma alloeum
ACAAAAAAAGTTCGAAAATTTGAGAAGAGGAAATTCTATAAAAAATATCTCAATAGAATAAGTTATATAGAAAACAAATCGAATTCTATTGACTTTTTCTATTGAATATTTTTTGTTATACGTCTCAATAAAATCGGCCAAAAACTAATTGAGAGTTTAATAGATATCCAATAGAAGTTTCTAACCAATTCGCTAGATAAATATTTCTATTAACCCTCGATCATTCGCGCTAGCCTTCGTTTATCGCACGGTTAACGCAGCGCCGCTGGAGTAAACCGAGCGCGCTGNCCGTCCCCTTGTGACTTTTAATCCGTGTGAAACCTGATCGTCTCAATGTGACCCTTATAACTTTTGACCTTCGTGAAATTTGATCATCCCCTTGTGACCTTCGTGACGTTCGACCCTCCAGATGTTTGACCCTCTTGAAATTTGACCATCCTCTTGTGATCCTTTTGTCCCTTCTGATATTTTGACCCCGATGAATCATCTTATTCTTGTGACCTCCCTGGTCTTTAANCCAGAGATTCACTCGCACCGGGCCGAGCGGCGCGGTGCGCTTTTCTGTCCGTTCGACTTCTCTTTTTTTTTGTAGCTAAACAAATTTTTGGAGAAAAAAACAGACAATGCCAACGCTCAATAAAAAGATTGAACTAGGAACTCTAATTTTTAAGAATTTGTAAACGTCAAGAAAAACAAAAATATAAATAGACAAAAACGGGCGGCGTCGCGCTCATTGAACGAGTAACCGTGGGTTGAATTTTTTCATCCGTGAATTTTTTCATCCCTGGCGCTGCGCGCTCGGGATTTTAATCTGCAAAAATATCCGATAATTTTGGAGGTCTCGTGGTATTACTACTGATTATTTTTCTCACTCGGATTTCAGCCAATCAGAGCGCAGTATTTGAGGCTGTCAAACAGTTTTATTTCGGAAATGTGTAAAAATAATTCCGAAGGAAATTCACTAGTAGCTTTTCAAATGTTCCTCATCTTTCAACTCATTGCACGTTTAATATTCTGTCTGACAGATAAACAAAAAAGTGCGTTATAAATGTATGACTGTGTAAATGTATCCGGGTGCTGTTCACTGCCCTCTGCTTGGCCGAAATCCGAGTAGAAAAATAATCCGTCAAATACCACTCGTGCTCCAAAATTAATCGGATATTTTGAAGCACTAGTGGTATTACTACTGAAAATAGGATTTTTGATTCTCAATAAGTTCTCAATCTACTGAGAGTAGATTGAAAGACAATTGAGAATCAAAAATCCAACTCTCAACTCTCAAAAAAGTTGAGGGTACATTCAGAGATACTTGAGAATCAAAATTCAAAAATCAAATTTTCAATCCCGATAGTAAAGTTGATAGTAAAGAGGGCGACTGGCATAGAATGCATTTTACGCCTCGTCACTTCAACTTTCAAATAACCCTGAATTTTCTCTCAAAAACCAGAAATTATCCAGAGTCCAACTCTCAACTTGGTCCGGAAGAGCCAAGTTTCTGAGAGCGTTCCAGAAAATTCTCCGGTTTTCGAGAAATTCCGTCGATTTAAAAAAAAAATCAAAAAAATTCTCCAGTTTTCTAAAAACTTTGAATTAATGTTCCAGTTTTGTAAACAAAATCGAGAAAATTATTGAGTTTTTGGGAACGTTCTAGAAAATTCTACGATTTTCTAAAAAAATTCAAGAAAATTCAAGGTAATTCTCCGATTTTCTACTAAATTGCATGAGGTTCGCCGATTTTCTCATAAGTTCGGAAGAATTCTACGGTTATCTAGGAAATTCGATGAAATTCATCGATTTTCTAATAAATTCGGGGGAATCCTCCAGTTTTCTAGAGAATTCGACAAACTTCTCCGTTTTTCGAGAAAATTCTCCAGTTTATTAAAGAATTTGCGAAAATTCTGCGNTTTTGACAATTTTCTGGGGAATTTTCTAGGGACATGTCGGGCAAAAATCCATCCAACCGGGCCTTAATAAAACAGATAAACACTGAACAATTTTACAGTGCGTTATTAAATTTGGATAATTAAATCAGAGGAAGTTATTTTTATTTTAATTAAAAGTTCATGATTATAAAACAAATGTTGAAAACCGGCTATAACACTTAGATATAATTGAAGTGAGTATGCGATTCAAAATATTTGAGTGTTTCCGCGTTTAAGGTAACTCAGAGACTAATTTTATTTACACAAGTATCGTCTTATATACTATTTGGTGTANGAATTTGTGATTCTCATAAATAACATAGCTTCATCTCTAGATAGATGGAAAATGACCGTAATTTTGATTTAAAAATGCACATTAGGCTAANAAGTGAGTATGCGATTCAAAATATTTGAGTGTTTCCGCGTTTAAGGTAACTCAGAGACTAATTTTATTTACACAAGTATCGTCTTATATACTATTTGGTGTACATACTGCCGAACGAATTGGGGTGAACTCGCATTGGAGGACAAAATGAATAGAAGTAAAATTAAGAATTTGATTGGTTCGGCACCGTGGACGATATTGATGAGTGAAGTGGGAGGAATGAATAATGGAGACGGAAGGAGGGTGGATATTTGGGTCCTACGACGCTCGAGGAACAATACGTGACCGTAATAAAGTCATAAACGACCGTCATAAACGATGTAGATCGACCAGTTTTTAAAAAATCGTTAAAAAAATTGGTAAGTAAACAATGAAAATCACGAAAATTGAGAACTTACGAGGGGGTGTAGGGGGAGGTATGATGACGGCGGGTTGCTAAATTTACTCAAAAAGCGGGAGGGGTTTTAAATTCTAACTGACGAGGAAACCGTCCCGAGTATCGCTCACCGATTTCGATGAGCTTGAAATATGTTATTCCACATCAAAATCTAAGGTATACGTATTTTTTTTCTGCGGATAAAGACTTTTAGAGGGTGAAACCAACCTCCGAAGTTGACAAGTTTTCAGGACCATTTGACTGTTTCATATATTGGCATTCAAAATTTTAGAACGAAACCAAATGCATGATAATCTATAAGAATAATTATGAAAAACAGCGTTCGTTGCATTTGAATAGGGTCAATTCCAAAAAAATGATAGGGGTTCAAATCCAAAAAAATCTTATGAAAAAAAAAATAACGCTCATATTTCAATAGTATGAATGGCTATCAAACGAGCAAGTAAAAGTAGGAAATACGGGTTTTTGCATTTTTTCGAAAGAATGGGTGTAGGGGATTAATCACCCCCGAATTTAACTCAACACATGACCAGTTGAATATTGGATTTCTTCTCGAAAGAAGCCAATTTCCAATGTGTGTGGTGGAGAATCTCGTCGGTCGTGTTTAGAAAGAGTGAATGACAAAATAACTATTAGAGTTGAAATATACAAATGTTTTGCAACAAATACTTCCTCGTGATTCAGGTGAGAATTGTAAGAAGAACTGGAGTAGCCTCCGCGGATTACTGTTTTTTTTAGGAGGAATGAATACAGTACAGCCCTTCTTCTAAATTCATAAAAAGGATAGAGGGATGTTGAAGAATATTCTTTCAGAATATCACTTTTATTTATATTTTTACATACCTAGGTGTTATGGTTTGGTAAAAAATGATGATTAACACAAACCGTTGGAAATGTCTATTAGTCAATAATGGTATAAACACAAAAAAACTAACACAAATCACTTTAAATTAATTTTTCCTATATTTTCACAATTTTTAAAAATACACTTAATATTATTCTTTGATAAAAAAAATACAAATATGGACTGTCAACTTAGTATTAACTCGCGAAAAGGGTGTGAATGTAAAAAGTTATTTGTCAGGGTATTTTAGCTAGACAATACTAGAATAGACCGGCGGACACAAAAAATGAGTTGAAGTTGTAACGATGCGAAACGATAGATTAATACTTCGATACTGACTATTGTGAAGAAAAGTGTCAAGTTTTATGCTAAAAGTCCGCACGGACGGAACTAAAAAATTAATAGGTTCTTATTGGTCAAGGAAAGTGTAAGGATAATTTCATTGGTTTATCTATTTTGAAGGGTGGAGTGGGTAGAATGGAGAGTGGAAGGGGAAATGGGCACCAAAGGTTTGGGAAATGTGTGGGCCTGAAGGGGCTGAGTGACCGCAATAAAGTCATAAATGACCCGAGAGCCTCTCATTAAGACTTATTTTCTCGAGGTCTAAACGAAAGAGGCAATAAATGACCGCAATAAGTGGATACAATAATTATGTAGATTTTCCGAGGTACGAATAATAACAAAAGGCCTTTCAAATTTCAAATACATTTGAGGATTAAAAATCTCCTACTATAAAGTAATTCCCTTTCTATAATAAACGAAATAATATTTGGGACGAAGAGATTTAGGAAATTACGATTTTTATGACGGTCAAGTAGAAATATTTTGGAATAAAAGAAGGATTAAAATTTAAACGNAGGACGAAGAGATTTAGGAAATTACCATTTTTATAACGGTCAAGTAGAAATATTTTGGAATAAAATGTTACGTCTGGAGACGTATCGCATTTTTATTGAAATGAAAGAAAAATTGATAATGATTGAAAAATAATGGAATTAGAAAATGATGAATAATACGTGGTTTCAAAAAGCATTTCGCATTGGAGGTAATCGAAAGCAAGTCTCATTTTTAATCGATATTACTCGTGAAAATATAAGAAGGAATTTAATGAAGAAAAAAGGGTATAAAAAAGAATAAGTTCATGTAACGATCATGTGATCGTTGGGTGGCAACACTTTGAATTGTCTCCAAGAGCGTTATCACCAGGAGGTTCAGGTATCCGTGCCGAGGTGTACCTTGGTGCATCGACATCATGTCATGCCCCCTCCTTTGACAAACACATCAAAATTCATACACATACATTAATTAGTACATCCTCGCAATCCGAGGTAATAAAAGAGCGTCGATGCACCCCCAAAGTTAGTTCCCGCCGTTCTTCGTTCCGGGTCATTTCTCGCGTCGTCTAAACCATTCAAAAGTGGAAGAATTTGGTCCTTCTTACTTCTCTCTTCAAGAGAAACTAATTAAGGTGTGAACTTCCGTTCCGAAAAATTGTAAATTTTTTTTACGTGAAATTATTGTGAAATCTAACCAACCGAATATTGGATTACTTCAAGAAACTACAACAAAATGGATGAGTAAAACAAAATAAATAATAAATTTGATTTAAATCGGGAAATGACATGGTGAAAAGTCGAACGGTTTCAAAAATTCAAGAAAAAAAATCGATAATTATTGAATATTTGAGAATTTTAGTTCGGGGAACTCAATATAAAAAAAANTGGATAGAATAATTATGTAGGTTTTCCGAGGTACGAATAATAACAAAAGGCCTTTCAAATTTCAAATACATTTGAGGATTAAAAATCTCCTACTATAAAGTAATTTCCTTTCTATAATAAACGAAATAATATTTGGGACGAAGAGATTTAGGAAATTACGATTTTTATGACGGTCAAGTAGAAATATTTTGGAATAAAAGAAGGATTAAAATTTAAACGTTGCAATGGGCGTGACGATGAGTTCAATAATAAAATAATTTACTCAAGTAATTCTGCGAAAAGGCTGGGTTTTTCCCGATGGAAAATTTCCCAATACGATAAACAATTCCGCGACGGAACATACTCCGGAACATACTCCGTGTGTTTTGATGACCTTGCCCAATGTCCATTGCATTGGAGGTAAGTTGTCCTCCTTCATGATGACGACAGTACCTTCTTTGATATGGTGCTCCCCATGAGTCCATTTGGATTTAATATTGAGCCCGCTGATGTACTCTCGATGCCAGCGAGCCCAAAAATCCTGTTTCAGCTTTTGAAGGTGTTGCCAGCTGGACAGGCGGTTGGTTGGAGTGTCTCGAAAGTCTGGACCCCTGAGATTTGTCAAAGAGTCACCAATCAAGAAGTGGCCAAGTGTTAAGGCGATTGGATCATTCGGATCCGTTGAGAGAGGTGTGAGAGGTCGTGAATTTAGTACGGCCTCAATCTCGATGACCAATGTGTTCAACTCTTCGAATGTGAGTAATTCATTGGTCACGATCCTTCGCAGGTGGTGCTTGAAGGATTTGACCGCAGCTTCCCAGAGTCCACCAAGGTTTGGAGAATGTGCTGGGATGAAGTGCCAGCGAATTTCCTTGGAGGTAGCAAAATGAATAATTTTTTGCTGTTGATCTTCATTTTGTAAGAAATTGTGGATTTCCTTCGGCTCACTGTTGGCACCGACGAAATTTGTGCCATTGTCTGAATAAATGTTGCTGCAGACTCCCCGTCGAGCGATGAAGCGCCGTAGGGCGGCGAGAAAACCTTCCGTGGTGAGGTCACTCACGACCTCTAAGTGGACTGCCTTAACTGCAAGACACACGAAAACAGCAATATACACCTTGATGCGACCCCTGTTGCGTATTTTCTTTTCCTTTATAAAGAACGGGCCACAGTAATCTACTCCGACGTGTGTAAATGGGCGAGACTCGATCACTCGAGCCTCAGGTAGGTTACCCATCACGTAATCTATTGATGGTGGTTTGTGCCTGATGCATTTGACACAGGAACGCACGATGCGCCGAAACGACTGACGTCCATCCAATAGCCAAAAACGACGGCGAATAGCATTAAGTGTAGCTTGAGCACCGACATGTAGCTGTAGCTGGTGCTCATTCCTGATGATGTGATTCGCCACTGGATGTCTTCTTGGAAGGATGAGAGGATGACGTTGACAATATGGTATGTTTGCATTTGTCAACCGGCCCCCTACTCGTAATAGTCCATCCTTGTCAATGAATGGGGTCAATTTAGCAAATCTCGACAATTGTGATAACTTGTTTCCAGCTGAATATGGGTGATGCAGCTCCTTGATGGCTCTGGCGAAGTTTTCTAATTGTACCCAGTGTACAATAGCGTGGAGAGCAGCTTGAAGTACATCAAGTACTAGTGGACCCTTGCGACGAGTTCTTTATCTCAGACAATAAGCAACAACCCGTTGTAATTTATTGATTGATGATGACCAAATATCAAGGTGTTTGGAATTAGTTGTTGAGGCTAAGCAGGTTTCCATCGTGGCTACTGGTGATTTTCGTAGATCAGGTAAACACGATGAAAACTCCAGTTGAAGATTGGGCCATTCATTTTCGTTTAGATGAAGCCATGATGGACCAGAAAGCCAACGCGAAGGTTTTATAAACTCAGATGGTGTTTGCCCACGAGACACGAGATCAACTGGGTTGTCGTGGGTTCGTACGTGCTTCCAGTCCTGAATGTTTGTTTTTTGTTGAATATCTGCTACTCTATTGCTGACGAAAACTTGAAGTTTATGGGGTGGTGTATTTAACCAATGTAACACCACTGTGGAGTCTGTCCAGTAGAATATTTTATCAATGTTGTGGTGAATGGCTGCCTGAATGTTTCCCACGAGTGATGTCAAGAGTTGAGCCCCGCACAATTCGAGGCGTGGAATGGTTTGCTCTTTCAAAGGAGCAACGCGAGATTTCGAGCAAAGCAAGTACACGTGTATATTCCCATGTTTGTCGACTGAACGGAGGTATAGACAGGCTCCATATGCCATTTTGCTAGCATCACAAAACCCATGAAGTTGGACATTGGTGGCCCCTGGTATCAAGGCTCCTCATGGGAATGTTGCTTGCTCGAGTGTTGGTAGTTGTTTGTAGAATTGTAGCCATTCTTTCTGCAAATCTGATGGTAAAACGGTGTCCCAGTGTACATTCAATGTCCACAACTTTTGTATGAAAGCCTTGGCAACAATTACAACTGGTGATAGCAGGCCCAATGGATCAAATAATTTTGCAGTTTCTGATAAGATGACTCTCTTTGTAATTGGATCAATATTTGGAGCGATTTTAACGAAGTATTTGATTTTATCAGCAGCAGAGTCCCACGAAATGCCCAATGTTTTAAGTGTTGTCGAATCTCCGAGTTGTAGGTGTTTGTTGATATCTTCCGGGTCGAGTCCTTGAAGCAATGTGGGGTCATTCGATGCCCACTGTCGAAGATTGAAACAGCCCAATTTCATCAATTTTTCGAGTTCATGACGAATGGTAATGGCTCCTTCACGTGTTTGTGCTCCTGTGAGATCATCTACGTACAGATCTCTCTTCAGGATAGCAGCTCCAGTAGGATAGCGATGTTGTTCGTCGTCTGCTAGCTAATGAAGACATCTGATTGCAAGGTATGGTGCTGCTGACAATCCAAATGTCACGGTGTTGAGTTCGTAGGTTCTCACAGGTCCATCATCATCGCGCCACAGAATGCGTTGGTATTTACGATCTTCCAGACGCACGAGAATTTGTCGATACATTTTCTCGATGTCGCCCGTCAGAACGTACTGTATAAACGAAATCTCGATAACAAAGAAAAAATATCGTCTTGAATTGCAGGGCCCACGTGGAGTGTATCGTTCAAGGACATCCCGGTGTTGGTTTTGGCGGATCCATCAAAGACAACTCTCAGTTTTGTTGTTAAGCTGCCTTCTTTGAATACCGCATGGTGGGGTAAATAGTACCCGTGATCAGCTAATTTCGATGTATCAATTTCAGTCATATGCCCAAGATCAATGTACTCTTGAATGACTGTCTTGTATTGCTCAGCAAGTTGAGAGTTTTGATGGAATTTTTTCTCGCTAGATTTGAACCGATTGTAAGCCCGCGATCGCGATATCCCCAGTTGAAAGATATTATTATTGAAGGGAAGAGCCACGATGTATCTTCCTGTCATGTCTCTAGTCACGTGCTCCTTGAAGTGTCGTTCACACGCTGTTTCAACGTGATTGGAACGAGGTTTTCCTGCGGTGTCCTCTATTTCCCAGAATTTAGTCAATTCAAAGCCCAAAGAGTCCGTGTTAATGAGATGACAGGAACGTTGACGAGTGTGTTTAGATGTAGGAGCTCCCCCTCCAATAACCCAACCAAGAGAAGTTTGTAAAAGGAATAAATCAGGTTGATTTTCAGCAAAAATTCGTTTTTTCGCGGGTCCGAGAAACGAAAGTGTAGTCCCAGTTCCAAATAACATGTCAATGGGAGCTGGTAGATGAAATTCTGGATCGGCGAGTCTCAAATTAGAGGGAATTTCTATTTTATCCCTGTCAAGTGGTTGGCCCGGCACCATTGTCGAAATACTGGGGACCGTCAAGAATATAATTGTCCGTTCCTCGTTGTTGATTCGCGAACGTATAGTGGCAGTTACGAGATGTTTTGTTGTAGTCGTTATTGTATTCAGAGCGCCAACTGCGGTTGAAAAATATCTTTTTGGCAATCCAAGCGACGTTGCTAAACTCTCCGTAATAAAATTCGTTGTTGAACATGTATCCAACAATGCGCGACAATCGATGAGCGAGTTATTGATATTTAATACCTTGAGTTTAACAGTTACCATTAAATCACAAGTTGATGAGTTGACGATCAGTGTCGTGTGGTTCGGTGATTCAGCTGGGCTCTGCTCTTGGCTTAGTCAGGAGTTGTTGATGGGCGTTGTCCCTGCAGCAGTGGCTGGTTGAACGTTCGTTGATAGATCTGACCGATGTAGAAGAGAGTTGTGAGGTTTTTGGCACCGTGGACAGTTTCTGGAGTTGCAGGCATTGACACCGTGGCCTGACTTGAGACAACTGAGGCAGAGTGAGAGTTTTTTCGCTTCTTTATATCGATCCACTGGCGAAAGATTTTTAAAATTTGGACACCTCATGATGCTGTGATTTTCCTTGCACATGGCGCATGAAACGACTGTTGATGTGCTAGTAGTCACGAAGGCTTGTCTCTTTCCACGATGACGATTGGATTTTTCGTCACGTGAGAACGAAGTAGACACTGATGAGCATTGCGAACGACTTTCCAAGAATTCCAGCGGGCTTGTGTATTGAGGAAGATTGGAGTCCTTGATCTTCAATTCCCAGAGATAAGTTGTTTCTGGGCTGATTTTGGACTGGATCAAGTGAATCAGTGGCAGATCCCAATACTCTACCGGTTGTTTGAGGTTTTTCAGCGCCCTAGTATGCTGATAAACCGTGTCGACTAGATGTCCAAGTGCCTCTGGTGTGTCTTTTGATAGAGCTGGATACTCATGCAGCAGTTCCCAGTGTCTACAGATGATTTTCCGTGTGCGATCGAACTTCTTCTGGATGATGTCCAAGGCGGTGTCATAATTCTCCTCAGTGTTTGACAACGATTCAATAGCCTTGGCAGCTCTCCCCGTTAAAAGACTCCGAAGATATTGGAGTTTCTGAACTTTGGATAAATCAGTCCTCTGTCCAATGTTGCAGTTGTAGCTGTCCCAAAATGGATGGTAACTCTCATATGATCCGTCGAACTTTGCAATATCAAGTTCCGGCAAACATATGAGCGAAAGTAATGATGCAGCTGCGTTCGTTGTGTCACCACACTGCACTATATTACCATGTGGAGAAGCGGCTACTGTTCGTAAGGGTGAAAGGTGATGAAGGGCATCACCAACAGCTTGTTCATACCTTGATAGAATCTCCAAACGTTTGGGGCTCTCGGCTTCTTCGTCCGCTTCTTCTAGCTCCTCTTGGATTTCTTCAAAGCGTTGAAAACGTTGTTTCATCCCGTCCAATGCGACCTGGAGTCTCTCCGGAATACGTTCTTCGATGGGCAATGACACGTATGTATCCAAAGTTGCCTTGAACATCGTTATTGATGCTTGAATGTTGCCACGCTGACGTCTGAGCGTGCTGAGTCAGGCTTCATTCGCCATGTTGAATTCATTTCACAATACAACCACTGAAGCTGGTAAGTAAAATAGTCAATGTTTGTTGGCAACGATATGCCAGTAAAAAGTCAAAGTTCAAAAATAAAGTGAGTCAAAGTCAAAAATTAATATCACCATAGATATTAACTGCAAAAAAGTTCACACACTCCCGAATCACTTGTTCACATATCCGGCTCGAAGGACCAATTATGTTATGGTTTGGTAAAAAATGATGATTAACACAAACCGTTGGAAATGTCTATTAGTCAATAATGGTATAAACACAAAAAAACTAACACAAATCACTTTAAATTAATTTTTCCTATATTTTCACAATTTTTAAAAATACACTTAATATTATTCTTTGATAAAAAAAATACAAGTATGGACTGTGAACTTAGTATTAACTCGCGAAAAGGGTGTGAATGTAAAAAGTTATTTGTCAGGGTATTTTAGCTAGACAATACTAGAATAGACCGGCGGACACAAAAAATGAGTTGAAGTTGTAACGATGCGAAACGATAGATTAATACTTCGATACTGACTATTGTGGAGAAAAGTGTCAAGTTTTATGCTAAAAGTCCGCACGGACTGAACCAAAAAATTAATAGGTTCTTATTGGTCAAGGAAAGTGTAAGGATAATTTCATTGGTTTATCTATTTTGAAGGGTGGAGTGGGTAGAATGGAGAGTGGAAGGGGAAATGGGCACCAAAGGTTTGGGAAATGTGTGGGCCTGAAGGGGCTGAGTGTCCGCAATAAAGTCAAATGACCCGAGAGTCTCTCATTAAGACTTATGTTCTCGAGGTCTAAACGAAAGAGGCAATAAATGACCGTAATAAGTGGATAGAATAATTATGTAGGTTTTCCGAGGTACGAATAATAACAAAAGGCCTTTCAAATTTCAAATACATTTGAGGATTAAAAATCTCCTACTATAAAGTAATTCCCTTTCTATAATAAACGAAATAATATTTGGGACGAATAGATTTAGGAAATTACGATTTTTATGACGGTCAAGTAGAAATATTTTGGAATAAAAGAAGGATTAAAATTTAAACGTTGCAATGGGCGTGACGATGAGTTCAATAATAAAATAATTTACTCAAGTAATTCTGCGAAAAGGCTGGGTTTTTCCCGATGGAAAATTTCCCAATACGATGAACAATTCCGTGACGGAACACTAGGAATATAATGATCTGACAATTCCATTATCATTTTTTTTTCCATTTTTCCTTCACTCCACCCCCACTACGTCATCACAATTCATACATTTCCTTATTTTTCCTGTCATAAGGCACTAAGAAAATCATATTTTGAGATCTTATAATTTTCCTCATTCATTTATTCATTATATTTTTTGCAATAATGATAGTCGTCGAAGAAGTGTTTTTAACATAATGACTTCTTGCACCAAGAACAACGAATAATAGCAATATTCGTACATCCCGGTATTTCGCAATGCGACTTGCATGATTCACCGAATGCGAAATGGACGGGATTTTCAAATCCATCTGGTTTGGTTTCTACGTAACCGCTTCTGTACCAAGCATATTTGAAGAGATTGACATATCGTGGTGACGACAATTGATTATGAGTTAGAGATTGCAAATTGAAGACATTATTCTTTAAATGTAAATTCAAATCATAATCCATTAATATAACACTATCAGAGAAATATCTTATGAAGTTTTTCTAAACTCTAAATCCAAAAACATCGAGTGGTTGGAGTTTTCCAGTTGTCCCTTTAGGTATAGTCATTACCTCCACATCCTTATTGCGTGTTTTGGTAGCTTCCACGATTGGAGAACAGTGTCCGGTCTATGAATCCACCAATAATAGACTTTTCGCACCAACATTTATCAAGTATCATCTCCTCATCATCTCCTCATCATTCTTTTCGCACCAACATTTATCATGTTCTCCTCATCTTTAGTACATAAAAGTTCGCATCAATATTGTGGCCCAAAAAGACGGTTATCCCACTTTGTATCAGCGTTCCACTTTGCCCCATCCCCCCCATTTCACCCTTTTTGAACCCAACCAACACCATTTCACATCACTTACTTCAAGAATTGTGATCGCCCAAGAAGAAATCCAATATTCAACTGGTAATGAATTAAGTCAAATTCGAGGCTGGTTTCCCTACACTACTTTTTTCGAAAAAAGCGAAAACCCGTATTTTTGACGTTTGCTTGCTAGTTTAATAGCCATTCATACTATTAAAATACGAGCGTAATTTTTTTGTTTCACAAATTTTTTTTGGATTTGAACCCCTATCATTGTTTTGGAATTGACCCTATTCAAAAGCAACAAAAGCCATTTTTCACCATTTTTCGTAAAGATTATCATGCATTTTTTTTCGTTCTAAAATTTTGAATGCCAATATATGAAACAGTCAAATGGTCCTGAAAACCTGTCAACTTCGGAGGTTGGTTTCACCCCCTAAAAATCTTTATCCGCCGAAAAAAAAAACGTATACCTTAGATTTTGATGGGGAATAACATATTTCAAGCTCATCGAAATCGGTGAGGGACACTCGGGACGGTTTCCTTGTGAGCCACCCCCCATCTCTCCGTTAGCATGCGTTGATTGAATAAAAAAAATTCTTAAAAAATAAAAATCTCGAAAATTGAGACTTTGTAAGGGGGTGGAAGGGGGAGGTACAACGGCGAAGGGTTGCAAATTTTACCCAACTAGGGGAGAGTGTTTCTGAAACTGACTGAGCCACCACCATCCCTTTGTTCGCATGCGTCATTAAATTAATTTAAAAAATTCTAAACAAAAAATATAAATCTTCGTCAATTGAAATTTCACGAGAAGATGGAAGGGGGAGGTATGATGGCGCAGGGTTGCTAATTTTACCTAACAAGAGGAGGGGGTTCCAGAATCTATCTGAGCCACCCCTCATCTCTCCGTTCGCATGTATTAATTAAGTAAATTAAAAAATTCTTGAATGAAAAATTAAAATTTCCTCAATTAACATTTCACGAGGGGGCGGAAGGGGAAGATACGAGGGCAGAGGGTCGCAAATTTTACCCAACAAGGGGAGGGGGTTGTCAAATCTAACTGAGCCACCCCCATGCGTTGATTGAATAAAAAAAATGTTAAATAAATAATGAAAATCGCGAAAATTGATAATTTACGAGAGGTTGCAGGGGGAGGTATGATAGCGGAGGGAATGAAACTTGGAAATATGCTCCAAGACGGGTGGAGTGGTATATATTGTAATATGATAAAAATCATGTACTGTTCCTCACCTGAACTGACCGCGGATGATGGGGGGAAAATTAGTATTTTTACCCCAGCGAGGAGTCGGATCACCCAGGGCCACAATTGTCATTTTCTTCATTTCTTTTATTTACTCTTTCTTTTATTATTCCCTCAAATTCTGTCGACCGCGCTCATCATGGGTTATGCGTGAGCTTCGTGACGAGCGGAGTGGAGCGGAGCATCGGGAATGGCTACAAGTCGGCGCTACAGTAGATGACGAGTAGCACACCGACGAGCACGCACACATTGAGTCTGGGAGACTCACACTACGAAGGACGCGAGAGACGATCGACGCACGCCAGCAGGCATCTCCGTCTCTACTTGCGAACCCCCACTACCTCACCGATGGATCGATGGCGCAATGCCACCCAAGAAAAAAACTCTACATGCTGTAGCATCGAGGGAGCCGCGGATTATGTTGGCTCATGCGCCATTCAACGCGGATCACCTCCACCGACCGTGAGGCGCAGGTCTCAGTTTTCTAGGACTCATAAATACTGAATAATTACCAATTGAAAATTCATAATTCAAATTTCATTGGGACGCGGATTCTCCGCGGCACCATCGGTTCATTGGGGTGGGGGTAGAAAAGATTTTGAGGTTCCTCGGAGCGATGTACGGCCCCGACGGACCACTCTTCGCTGGGGTTCAGCCATATTAAGTCGCTCTGCGCAATTAAAGTTTTAGTATACTCTTTGAGCTTTTTTAAATTGTTAAAACAATTATTACTTTGGTGTGCCTGGAGATTTTCCGGCCTTTTCCTGATGTCGGCGTACTGAGGGTCCAGACGAGTTTATCCTGGAGTTTCTCGCGTATCAAACGGTGAGCGTGATTCAATTTGCGAGTGCTCGCGTGGTTTTTCGATTCATTTCTCCGGTGGCCATTTTGGACACCGTTTGAGTGTTGAAATTCGAGCCTTTTGCCTTCGGGACGCGGCACTCAATGGCCTTTGGCCTCATTCCTTTATTTTCATTATTGAATATTAATTATTCCATTCATTTTGTTGCCGTTTATCGTTTTTGATTTTGGAACTTTGTTCAATTTCTTCATTCATGTGGCCTTCGCGTTGTCGGGCTTCGGGTGATTCTCACCAATGACAATATTTCGTCATTAAATTGTGGCTGCATGATATTGGTTCATTTTTCCAATCAAGTAAAAATATTGGACTTTTATAATTACTTCTTATTTTCGCATGTGCTAAAATATTAATACTCTGTGTCGAAACATACTGCGTGTAGAGTTCTCTCTCACGCATTTCATTGAATTACTTAATTTTGTAATTATCACATAGTCAGTTATTTCCAGAAAATTTATAAACTGTTGCTTCAGACAATTGATAATTTTGAGTTTTGTCAAACCTTTGCTCGCGGGAGTCCTCTCCCGCACGTGCAAAAATAGCGAATATTATTTCACTGGCACTTGGCCGAATTTTCTATTGTTTTATTGTTGTGAGAAAAATATAGTTTATTTTATTTCCGAATAATTCATGGTGTTGAGCTGCATTAATTGTTCGCCCGTTCCCACACGTCTCCGCGGTTTCCTGAGCTGGTCGTGAAACGCGCTTCGACATTGTGACCTTGTCCTTTGAAGGTTAAAAGGACTGGCGCCCTTTTGGTATTGTTTCTTTGGTTCCTTTCGTTGATCACCTTCGTACTTATTCGGGTTGAGAGATTCCAAAAGGGTTGCTGAAAGTTAGTGGACGACAACGCACACGATTTCCCGCGTGTGTCGTTGAAAAATACGTCACAATATATAAAGGAGGCTCATTTTGATGACGAGCGGCGTACGAATGTTGCATGCACTTGTAATTTGCATGCAACAAAACCACCATCCACCAACTCCACTGTCTACTATCGTGCGTAGGCATTTTCTCCATGGGACACCGAAAATAAACAGAAAAACATACACAAGGACATGGTCAAAAAACATCCTATTCTGATTGCAGGATCCAAATTAGTTATCATAACATGAAAAATGCTTCCATTTGAAAGAATGATGCAAAGACCTCTATTTGGTCTGGCCCATGAGGCTTCCCACCTCCGTTTCCATGGGTTTATCGGTAGCTTTGTTGCTTCCAAATAGAAGCATTGTAATATTTGAAACGCAAGTTTTCAGTTTTTACTTTGGAATAATTAATTTCGGACTTAGGAACCGGAATATGATGTTTTTTAATCCTGTCCGAATGTATGAGACTGCCTATGTGTGTAACCGATGCACTTTTGTCATAACGAAAAAAAAATTGTGTGAATCGATTTAATCTGGTCTCAAATTATATGAGGATGGTGCCGATAACATCAGCAGTTGTCGACTCGTAGCTGTAGAAATGTCTCATCTTTAAATCAAGAGAGGCTAATACTGTGGGTGATTCCATATGACCCCTACAGGGTGTCCCAGAAGTACATGTTGATCCTGAACCAGCATGTACAGGGGGTGATTCTGAGCCGAAAACTCCTTTTCCACTTTTCGATCAGAGGCACCCCTCCGGAGATATTGGGGTAAATAGGACAGCCAATGACGCTGCAGCGTTAAACGGCAGTACGTCCGTGTGGCTCCGCGCACCGGTGTGCGTGATTCCCCTTCTAGTCAGCAGGAGGCGGGATAGCGTTTTACGTTCACCCGTGAGCGAGAGAGAAGGAAAGATATTTCTCTCTCGCTCTCTCACATCTCTCTACGAAAATGTTTTTGCCATTATCTGTTAAACAATTGGGTTTAGAGGATTTTTCCATTCATTATTTTTTGTAGCAAATCGAATTTGCAACAAACTAATCTTATGCAAAAATCATGTAAACCCAATAGTTGATTAAATAATTGCAATAAAGTCTTGAATAATTTTTGGTCATTATTTAAAAAACTATTGGGTTTACATCATTTTTCCATCAGATTATTTTTGTTGCAAATTCGATTTGCGACAAAGAATAATCAATGGAAAAATCCCCTAACCCCAATTGTTTACCACATAATTGAGAAAGAGCGTGTTTCTTCGGAAAAATTCCGAAAATCACAGCTATCCCCCTTTCGATTTCTGAGGCAATTGTTTAATTGTTAATTATCTCAGATACCCAGAGGATTAGGATATTTTGTCAGTAGATCTTTTATCTTGTTAATAAAATTTAACAGAAAAAAGTTCTTCTAACAAAATCTCTTGAAATGATCGGTTAAGGAGATAATTAATAATTAATTAATGACCTCGGAAATTCCAAGGGGATGGCCGACGATTTTCGGGAAATAATAATCAATAACTAAATCTTGTAAACCCATTTGTTTACAAGATAATTGTAAAAGAGTTTTTTTCTGCGAAATTGAGAAAATTACCCCCGTCCCCCTTTCGATTTCTGAGGCGATTGTTTAATTGTTAATTATCTCAGATACCAAGAGGACTAGGAAATTTTGTCAGTAGATCTTTTATCTTGTTAATGAAATTTAACAGAAAAAAGTTCTTATGACAAAATCTCTTGAAATTCTCGGTTGAGGAGATAATTAATAATTAATTAATGACCTCGGAAATTCCAAGGGGATGGCCGACGATTTTCGGGAAATAATAATCAATAACTAAATCTTGTAAATCCATTTGTTTACAAGATAATTGTAAAAGTTTTTTTGCGAAATAATTCCGAAAATTACCCCCATCCCCCGTTCGATTTCTGAGGCGATTGTTTAATTGTTAATTATCTCAAATACCAAGAGGATTAGGAAATTATGTCAATAGATTTTTCATCTTGATAATGAAATTTAACAGAATAAAGTTCTTTTGACAAAATCCCTTAAAATTTTCAGTTGAAGAGATAATTAACAATTAATTAATGGCCCCAAAAATGCGAAGGGGATGGCCCACGATTTTCGGGAAATCCCGAGTTACGAAAAGTTTTTTACCATTATCTGTTCAACAATTGGGTTTAGGGGATTTTCCATTTATTATTTTTTGTCGCAAATCGAATTTGCAACAAAAATAAACTGATGCAAAAATAACGTAAACCCAATATTTTATGGCCGGGGCTATTAGCACCGGGCGTGAAACACGCCAGCGTGTTTCACGCACGTCGAGGAAAACTCTTTGGCGTGTTTCACGCACGTTTAGGATAACTCTTTGGCGTGTGTTACGCACATTGAAAATAACTCTTTGGCGTGTTTCACGCACATTGAGAATAACTCTTTGGCGTGTTTCACGCACATTGAGAATAACTCTTTGGCGTGTTTTATGCACATTTAGGATAACTCTTTGGCATGTTTCACGCACATTGAGAATCACTCTTTGGCGTGTTTTACGCGCATTGAGAATAACTCTTTGGCGTGTTTCACGCACATTGAGAATAACTTTTTGGCGTGTTTCACACACGTTTAGGATAATTCTTTGGCGTTTTTTACGCACATTGAGAATAACTCTGCGGCGTGTCCCACGCACGTTTAGGATAACTCTTTGGCATATTTTACACACATTGAGAATAACTCTTTGGCGTGTTTTACGCACATTGAGAATAACTCTTTGGCACGTTTCACGCACATTGAGAGTAAGTTTTAGCGTCTTTCACGCACGTAATGACACTTAAACTTGCGAAAGTGCCGAGCGAGAACGCCAGGGGGAATTGCGCTACCTCATGTGACGGGACTGTCTCATCCCCACCACGATCTCGCCTATCCCGAACAAGCGGTTCCTACGCCCGTGCAGGGCGATGGTTTCGGTTTAAACAACAGAGAGATTGTTGATTAATTATTGCATGACTCTGGACACTTGCAAATTTAGGGAAAAATACTTAGGGGTGGAGGAGTTCAAATCAAGAAGCCACTCAGCGGCGCGCTAAATAGTTTTATTTTAATTAATTATTCAAGGTCTCAAAAATGATTTTATCATGGTCTCAATCGATTTTTAACATTTTACATGACTCTGTACACTTGCAAATTTAGGGAAGAATACTTGAAGGTTAGGGGAACTCAAATCAAGGAGCCAATCAGTGGCGTGCTAATTAGTTTTATTTTAATCAATTATTCAAGGTCTCATAAATCCTTTTTACGTGGTGTCAATAGATCTTTGACATTTTACATGACTCTGGACACTTACAAATTTCGGGAAAAATACTTGGAGGGCAGGGGAACTCAAATCAAAAAGCCAATCAGCGACGCGCTAATTAGTTTTATTTTAATTAATTGTTCAAGGTCTCGAAAATGATTTTGACATGATGTCAATAGATCTTTGACATTTTGCATGACTCTGGACACTTGTAAATTTAAGGAAAAATACTTGGAGGGCGAGGGAACTCAAATCAAGAAGCCAATCAGCAGCGCGCTATTAGTTTTATTGCACTTAATTATTCAAGGTCTCAAAAATCATTTTAGCATGGTGTCAATAGATCTTTGGCATTTTATTCTTTGGCGTGTTTCACGCCCATTTGAGATACTCTTTGACGAGTTTTACGCACATTCGAAGGGATCCATTCAGCGTATCGAATGAAAAAAAAATCATTTATTTGATATAAATGCGTCACTTTTGGTGTGTAATTGGAAAAATAAATCGATGCAAGTGAGTGATCTGAGACAAAATCACCTCAATTTTTGAGAAAGGAAAAAATTGAAAAAACTTCTCCCATGTTAAAAAACTTATTTCTGATGACTACTGAATGATATTATTCATTACGATACGTGATACGTTACTTTTCACTCAGACCAAGCGTATAGAGAAATAATTGAGTGATGAAAACAAATTGTAATGATTTTTCTATTTTTTTCTATTATTTGTAATAATTGTTGGAGGATAATATAAGAGAGGAGGAGGGCTGGAGAGTTCGGTCGGTAACAACGACATGGTAACACGTGTGGATCAAGCAGACCATGATTTTTTTCGAAAAACTCGCAAAAATACAACATAATGAACATTTACAGTATACCTAATTGGAATTAATAACTTAGAGTGAGACTGGGAGGGTTATCATAAAATTATAATTGAGATTTTTAAAAGCAGTCAAGCAAGAAATAACTAGAAAGAAATTGAGGTTAGAATGTCCCTCAGGGACGATCACAAAGGAGAAGTTTTTTCAATTTTTTCCTTTCTCAAAAATTGAGGTGGTTTTGTCTCAGATCACTCACTTGCATCGATTTATTTTTCTATTTACACCCCAAAAGTGAAGCATTTACATCACATAAATGATTGTTTTTTATTTGATACGCTGAATGGATCCTTTCAAATGTGCGTAAAACTCGTAAGAGAGTATCCTAAATGTGCGTGAAGCACGCCAATGAGTAAAATGCCAAGGATCTATTGACACCATGTTAAAATGATTTTTAAGACCTTGAATAATTAGTTGCAATAAAACTAATTAGCGCGCCGCTGATTGGCTTTTTCATTTGAGTTCCCCCGCCCTCCAGGTATTTTTCCCTAAATTTGCAAGTGTCCAGAATCATGTAAAATATCAAAGATCTATTAACATCATGTTGAAATAATTTATGAGACTTTGAATAATTAATTAGAATAAAACTAATTAGCACGCCACTGATTAGCATCTTGATTTGAGTTCCCCTAACATTCAAGTATTTTTCCCTAAATTTGCAAGTGTCCAGAGTCATGCAATAATTAATCAACAATCTCTCTGTTATTTAAACCTAAACCATCGCCCTGCCTGGGCATAGGAACCGCTTGTTCGGGGTAGGCGAGATCATGGTGGGGATGAGAAAGTTACGTCACATGAGGTAGCGCAGTCCCCCCTGGCGTTCTCGCTCGGCACTTTCGCCAGTTTAAGTATCATTACGTGTGTGAAACACGCCAAAGAGTTATTCTCAATGTGCGTGAAACACGCCAAAGAGTTGTTCTCAATGTGCGTGAAACACGCCAAAAAGTTATTCTCAATGTGCGTAAAACACGCCGAAGAGTTATTCTAAACGTGCGTGAAACACGCCAAAGAGTTACTCTGAATGCGCGTAAAACACGCCAAAAAGTTATTCTCAATGTGCGTGAAACACGCCAAAGAGTTTTCCTCGATGTGCGTGAAACACGCCAGTTTTCCTCGACGTGCGTGAAATACGCCGGCGTGTTTCACGCCCGGTGCGAATAGCCACGGCCATAATTTATTAAATAATTGCAATAAAGTCTTGAATAATTTTTGGTCATTATTTAAGAAACTATTGGGTTTATATCATTTTTCCATCAGATTATTTTTGTTGCAAATTCGATTTGCGACAAAAAATAATGAATGGAAAATCCCCTAAACCCAATTGTTGAACAGATAATGGTAAAAAACTTTTCGTAACTCGGGATTTCCCGAAAATCGTGGGCCATCCCCTTCGCATTTTTGGGGCCATTAATTAATTGTTAATTATCTCTTCAACTGAGAATTTTAAGGGATTTTGTCAAAAGAACTTTATTCTGTTAAATTTCATTATCAAGATGAAAGATCTATTGACAAAATTTTCTAATCCTCTTGGTATTTGAGATAATTAACAATTAAACAATCGCCTCAGAAATCGAACGGGGGATGGGGGTAATTTTCGGAATTATTTCGCAAAAAAAACTGTTTTACAATTATCTTGTAAACAAATGGGTTTACAAGATTTAGTTATTGATTATTATTTCCCGAAAATCGTCGGCCATCCCCTTGGAATTTCCGAGGTCATTAATTAATTATTAATTATCTCCTCAACCGAGAATTTCAAGAGATTTTGTCAGAAGAACTTTTTTCTGTTAAATTTCATTAACAAGATAAAAGATCTACTGACAAAATTTCCTAGTCCTCTTGGTATCTGAGATAATTGTTAACAATTAAACAATCGCCTCAGAAATCGAAAGGGGGAGGGGGCTAATTTTATCAATTATTTCGCAAAAAAAAACTCTTTTACAATTATCTTGTAAACAAATGGGTTTACAAGATTTAGTTATTGATTATTATTTCCCGAAAATCGTCGGCCATCCCCTTGGAATTTCCGAGGTCATTAATTAATTATTAATTATCTCCTCAACCGAGAATTTCAAGAGATTTTGTCATAGGAACTTTTTTCTGTTAAATTTCATTAACAAGATAAAAGATTTACTGACAAAATTTCCTAGTCCTCTTGGTATCTGAGATAATTAACAATTAAACAATCGCCTCAGAAATCGAAAGGGGGACGGGGGTAATTTTCTCAATTATTTCGCAAAAAAAAACTCTTTTACAATTATCTTGTAAACAAATCGGTTTACAAGATTTTGTTATTGATTATTATTTCCCGAAAATCGTCGGCCATCCCCGTGGAATTTCCGAGGTCATTAATTAATTAGTAATTATCTCCTCAACCGATAATTTCAAGAGATTTTGTTAGAAGAACTTTTTTCTGTTAAATTTCATTAACAAGATAAAAGATCTACTGACAAAATGTCCTAATCCTCTTGGTATCTGAGATAATTAACAATTAAACAATTGCCTCAGAAATCGAAACGGGCATAGCTGTGATTTTCGGAATTTTTCCGAAGAAACACGCTCTTTCTCAATTATGTGGTAAACAATTGGGGTTAGGGGATTTTTCCATTGATTATTTTTTGTCGCAAATCGAATTTGCAACAAAAATAATCTGATGGAAAAATGATGTAAACCCAATAGTTTTTTAAATAATGACCAAAAATTATTCAAGACTTTATTGCAGTTATTAAATCAACTATTGGGTTTACGTGATTTTTGCATAAGATTAGTTTGTTGCAAATTCGATTTGCTACAAAAAATAATCAATGGAAAAATCCCCTAAACCCAATTGTTTAACAGATAATGGCAAAAACATTTTCGTAGAGAGATGTGAGAGAGCGAGAGAGAAATATCTTTCCTTCTCTCTCTCGCTCACGGGTGAACGTAAAACCCTATCCCGCCTCCTGCTGAGGAGAAGGGGAATCACAATAACAAAAAAAAACTGTAAAATGAAGAAAGATATTCCCTGGTCATTCGAACCTAATTGCATATATTTCGATTTTTGGAGAATGATTAATAGAGGCACGATGTAGCCACATGAACGTGTGTGCCATACATACACCGCCTCACAGAGCTGTTAGAAGTTTTTCTACAATCTCGTAATTACCCAGATATCACCGTGATAGAACAGTACATTAGCAACACGTCTTATTCAACTTACTATTTGCTCATATTAACCACCCGTACAGACACTATACATTGGCACCTTTTGTCGCCTCGGTAGAGAATTTCGATTACTGGCGGTCTGCGAGTAGTCTACTGGGAGAGGTCAAAGACAACACACGTGTTGAAAACATTTCGTGCAGTGAAATGGGCAAAACTACATGGGCAAAATACAAACGACACTACAAATCAGATTGGGAGCAAGAGCGTTGGTCTCAAGGTACGATCTCCTTTTCTATCTTATTCATTTTCCTCGTGATATATGATTAATAATCTTCGTTCTCGTTCTCATTCACCGCATGTTTTTTGTTTAGGGTGGCTAACGTCGATTCAAAATGCACCAATGGCATGCCAAAACACAGTTAACGATGCCTGGTGCATTTACTGCAAAGTGTCCTTACGTAGTCATCGCGACGATCTAAAAAGACATTCGACGACAAAAAAACATTTGAAAAATAAATACAGCCTTCAGTTACCTCGAACACAAACAACGCTGAAATACGGTATGACTCAACACCATTGATTCTCTCGAATTATCGATTAAAACGGGATGAGTCACTGTATGAGTCACAATGGGATAAGCTCCCTCTGATTGATTGGAAATTTTTGTTTTCTGGCAAGCAAATATCATCAAATATCGTTGATTTCTGGCCGAAAGTTTATGCATTTCATGAAGCCTCGGGAAATTTTTTCTTCAAAGAATTGGCTGCAGCGGTAATTCAGATCTTAATTGTACCAACAAGTAATGCTTGCGTTGAAAGGGTATTTTCTCTAATGAACTTGACAAAAACGAAAACTAGGAATAAGATGAATATGGAACTTTTGGAGTCTCTGTTGAGGATAAAGGTACATTTTCAAGTTTTTGGTGAGTGCTGTTCGTCATTTGAACCGTCTCCCGCTATGGTCAGACTTTTTAATACTAAAAATATGTACAATGCGAAAACTACAAGTGACGAAATGGAACAAATCGAAGAAGTGTTCGGACTTTTTACTGAAGTCTCATAGTCGAGAAGANATAATAGATACTCAGCCCTCAGCGACCCAAACGACAAACCAAAAGTTGGGCGCCAGAATGTCTGAAACGTTCACCAAAATCGAAGACGAAATCAAACGACCGATAAAACAAACAACGAAGAGAGAGCGATCGCCGACAGCTCAGATCAACCGCGGAGGCGGCTGGGTTCCACAAAATCCGCTCTCAATAAAAATTACCCTGAAATGACTGGGTTCCTTATTACTAATAAATGATAAGAAGATTCAGACTTTCGGGGAGAAATATTATTTAATCAATTTCTAGAAAATTCCAGTATCAAAAAGTAAATCAGTTATCTAATTAATTAAACCCCGTTATTTTCAAATTATTTCTCTTTCCGTTATGCTCTAAATCACAATCAGGAAATCACAAAATTCATACACCGATCTAATGACTCGATATAAAATCAATTCCCTCAACGTCATCCGTCAATTAATAAAATGCTAGTCAAAGATAATGTAAAGAAAGTCAATAAATGGGAAAAGCTATCAAGAAGTCAAAAAATAAAATAAAGTAACTAACCGGGTTACTGCAAGGTCGAATGTCATGACAAAGGAATCGATAAGAAGAACAACGAAAACTGTTGCGAGAAAAATAATTCAAAATTGTAGTCTGATTCTCAAACGACGCGATTCGGATTACCACGAGAAATACTAATAACAATTACCA
>NW_021680651.1:155457-177628 GCF_001412515.2 Diachasma alloeum
TACACGATACAAAAATACGGAAATCAAGCATCGACAAAGACGCTGTAATTCCAAATCACGTCGATAATTCCTACACTGTTCGGTAATGACAAAATTCTAAATTAAATAGATGAAATAATATACGAACAGCGATAATGCGAAAATTCCCTGAAGCTGAAACATTGCCCCGAGAATTCCACTTTGGATATCCGAATTTGTTCCAAAGTGAATGCGAAACGAGAGTTGCTACTTACGACAAATATTTGAAACACTGAACTTCAATCGGAAGAATCCGACATAAACATTTAAAAAAAAACTGGTAAATTGATACAATAAGAGGTTCACTGAATTTTTCCCGAAACCGATAGAATGCTCCGCTGAGCGAGAAGCCAGATCTCGTCAAAATCCGAAAGCCAAACATCTAATGGCGTCATTCGCCATGGACGAAAACCGTTTGTCCAAAAGGAAGCTAATTTCACGAGATCCCGCTCTCTATTACAATCAATAAATTAACGATTAATTAGATCCACCGCTCACCAGAACTGAAGAAGTCTCAGCAACAAATTATCCGGGGAGAGTTAAGGCTCCCAATAAAATGTTAACGAAAAATGTCGGAGACAACAAGAATTCGGGCGTCGGAACACGGTAATAGTTTCGAGAATTCACAAAAAACTTGCGAACTGTCAGTCTCGCCATCCAAACGAGAAGTAATCTCCTCGGCACGCTCGATGGCACATTTTCTCGATTGCCGAAAATCCAGCCCTCTCATTGGCTGTTACTTTCACCGAAAAGACTTTTGATTGGAGAGTGATGACGACGTAAACTCTCTCCCCACCGGAATCCACACCGGACAACCACGTGATTTATAATTTTCCCTCCAAATCCACAGGGATAAAACCAAGCGATAAAAATGTAGTTCCAACTACTCACAAATCGCATAATGATAAATAANGAATGATTCAATACAAACAAAAAGGATACTCAATAAATAGTCGAACAAAAATCTAGATTTTGACTCTCGCTTCGCTTTCGCAGTGACTTCTCGTCTGGATGTTTAAATGAAACCGCAGAACGGTCGAAAGACAAAAATAACACGTTACAATATATATTAATAATCAAAATTAACATGTTGGAACTCACCCCACAAAAATTACGAGCCACAAACTGTGTCAAAAGTACGGTACAACAAAGACTGTACACAAATTGACTCATCAGCACTAACACACACACAAACCTCCGACTGACCGACCTCTGCAGAAAATTTCCAATGTTTCATCAAGACTTCTCAGAACTAATAGCCATGGGAATCGCAATACTAGTTCCGAGCGGGGGCTGTTATATCCGAAATTTCCAGAAATATTCCATGAAACAAAATAAATTTTCAAGCGAAGGTAAAACACCTCCGACTTCACAGAATGCCGAATCAGCACCTCAGTGCATCGCTCCCAAAAAGTCCCACCGTGCAATGACCGCTATCGCATGCAATTTCCCAATACCGAAACTCCAAAATAATCATTTTTCCTTCCCTTGCTACGAGTCGAATTTTGTCACCAAGCAAAACTGACACGTAGAAACCAGTCGTTAGCTGGCATTCGGTAGTGAAAGTTCTTAGCGGAAATTGCTTGCGGAATCGGTCGGGTGGAATTCAATTCCGGTAGTAATTCAGGCAATAATTCCTGATACTATAACGGTGACTTCTCATTCATAATTTCGGGAGGTGATCATTGATTTTCACTAGGGGACAGTAATTCCCTAAAATCGAAAGTAGCCGCGTTTCTTGCATATAAAAAGAATACTCCAAATCACAAAGTATTTTGTGCTGACGAACTCAAATATAAAATTAAAGTATAAAATTCATTTAATTCACCTAGTGAACTCTAGTTTACCTCAATACGCAAGTATTCTCTGTGTAGTGGCGAAAGTGTAGAGGAAAGAACATAGGTTCACCATAGACTTACTCACTAAAATTCAAGAACTCTATATTACGTATATTTTTGAACTATTTGTTAAAAAAAATTCTAAATTGCAATTGTTTGCCGGAATACCATTGGATACTTTACACCAAGCGATATCCGAGCAAAATCGAGTGAGTACCTCTTTTCCAAGACGAAAATAGGAATTCTTCTAGGGGACCAAAAATCAGTTCTATAAATCAAATATTCTCAAATCAAAATTCTAACATAAATTTCATGTATTGGTCTGTGTAAATCTTTCGGAGAAATTATAATTTTGATTGTTAACAAATCTTTTGGTCATTGCAAAAGCCTTTCATCCCTCCATTTCCTCCTATCCTTGGAAGAAATATCAGGAGTTCAAAAGACATAAAAAGGTAAGATCTGAACAAATCTTTCAACGTCATTTTCTAAAGAAGAAAAATAAAACAAGTTTATGGCACAAGAATCCGTGTCATATCTTGGAATAAATTCAGTTATTCGGAGAAATAGCATTATTTTATTCCAGCCGTAGTCCTTCGACGTGGATTACGTCTCCAGACATAACAATATATACACATATATATAAGGTTTATAAGATGTCATCTTTTTTTTGCGCGGTCTATCATTAAATATCCCTCTATTATATGACGATAACTTTAGTAATATTTTAAGCAAAGTTATTTATAGACTGATATGTTTCAAAAGATTTATAAAATGTTTTCGATTTACTTTGTTATATTATATGCTGAAGACTAAGTATGGGATTTTAAGAAGAACGATGGGTCGAGTCTCATCAAAAATGACAATTTTTTTTTTCTTGTAATTGTAATTTGTTCATCACAACGTTCATCACAAAGATGTTCCTCGATTGTGCTAACTGAATAAAATTATTTTATTACATTGAACATACATCTATATTATTTACATNGCGATTGTGCTAACTGAATAAAATTATTTTCTTACATTGAACATACATCTATATTATTTACATTGGACTGGAAAGATATAATATATGTTAGCAAAGGTTTGAATGGGGGAAAAAAAGGTGGCGATTTTTGGGCGACACTAACGTCGACTAGTGGCGCTTTTGGCGGTGTGGCGTGGGATCTTGGGCGACTACAGCTCTCAAAAACCTGGCAACCCTGCTTCTGATTGAAAAGTGGAAAAGGACTTTTCGGCTCAGAATCACCCCCTGTACATGCTGGTTCAGGATCAGCATGTACTTCTGGGACACCCTGTATATGAGTCACACACGACTTCCTTATGACCCCTATATGACAGCCGCACAACCCCTATATGAACCTCATATGACCCTGATGTAACCGCTATATGGCCCCCATATGAGCCTCATATGACAATTTTATGACCCCTCTATGAGTAGTCGAAACGCTGTGACAGGTCCCGTATACATTTTTAGGTCCATTGAATTTTATGTTTTTGGGGTCCCTGAATACGAATATGTAAATCATTTTTGAGAGGTGTGGTCACTTTTGTTTATTTATAACAATTTAATTGTTTAGAACGCGATTTCGCCGAAACGGTTGGAGTTAAGCAAAAAAGTTTTAAACAAAAAATGTTCCTTGTCTGAAAATACATACATACATTTTGTTTTATTATTTTTATTCCTATCTTTCATAGTTATCGAGTTATCACCTCTGAAACCAGGTCGCGAAGGGCGGAAGTGCGCGCACGTGATCATTCACGCACTCCGCTCAGGTCACATTGGTAACGGTTGGGAATAAACAAAAATAGTTCAAATAAAAACGCTTAGGTTACATTGGTAACGGTTGGGAATAAACAAAAATAGTTCAAATAAAAAATGTTCCTTATTAAACAATACATAATTAGGGGAGAGCGGGGCAAAATGAGACCCCTGAAAAATTTGAGGTTTTACACGAATAATTGATTTCTCTATAATTCGTAATGAAGTATCTAATGTTCGGTAAATTTACGCGGGTCATACTTCGTAAATCTACGAAGGCAAGGATTGAAGTCCGCGACTCCAGGGTCGCAAGGATCTTCTGATTGCAAGGATCTTCTCTTGCGAGGATCAACCGTCATATATCGCACAGAAAAACCTAAACGTGAATTACCTTTAAGAAGTCGTCTTTTACACTTTCTGAAGCGTATTTTACGCTTACAGGTGAAATATAAATAACGCTCAAAATTATCGTAAATGACGGTTACATAAACGTAATTTACGATTCTGTATTCGTAAATTGAAATGATGTTTTTCCTCACTTTATGTTTACCCATTCGTAATTTACAACGAATTAAAAAAAGGCATAATAGTGTTATATCCAGAGAAATGAGGTGACACAATACACACAATTGATAAATAATTGGGGCGGTTTATTAATCCAATTGACTAGAGAGCGATACAAGAAGTTGTGTCTTGTTTGACATCTCCAAAGGGAATCGAAGAATCACGATGTTATTCCAAAAGACAAACGTTGTTACTCGGTTCTATTGGCATCCTTCAGACGGGATACTATCTGAGGTATTACAACTTCAGTTTGGTCATGTGGAAGTTGTAACAGATTCAATAATTTCAAGAGTTGTAAGATCTCACATAGGGAGGGCCCCAGTCTGTTCTTCAACTAAAACCTCCCAGAAATCAGCGTTGAAGAACAGTCCCGAAACACACTTGTGTGACTCTATATAAGCAAAAATTCCGCGAAAGTGTTTACTACAATTTTCAATCTTTATTGTGTTCCAAAGAATAATGTGTTCTTATGCATTTCATTCCCAAATGATGTAAGAGTGTCAGTGGTTGACCCGAATTATTTCTTTACTCATACAAATTTCAAGAAAAATTATTCACACACAAATTTCTGCTTTGGTCCCAGCATCTGTAAAGAACTCAACACAAAAATTCCTCATATTAGAAAAATGTTGCAATAAAATTTTCATTCAACCAAATGTAAAAGCAATTACAACTACTCAAACAACTACTTTTCAAGCTATTACTTTTCAAACATACCAATAAATATAGGTTTGAAGTTTTCAAAAGCTTTTGAAATGACTACGTAAATTAAGCAAAATCAAACATCATCTACGGCAACACATACATTCATTCATCATTTGTTAGTGAAGCACTAATAAGACATATTCAGGTAAATCAAAAGAAAATCAAATAATCAAGCGTGTTCCTCAGGCGGTCTGTTTACTACAGATTCATCCGTTTACTACGGGAAAACGAAGATTCATCCGTTAATTACGGGAAAACGAAGTTTCAAGGCTGTTCCTCAGGCAGTCTGTTTACTGAAAATTCATCCGTTTACTACGGGAAAACGAAGATTCATCCGTTAATTACGGGAAAACGAAGTTTCAAGGCTGTTCCTCAGGCAGTCTGTTTACTGAAAATTCATCCGTTTACTACGGGAAAACGAAGATTCATCCGTTAATTACGGGAAAACGAAGTTTCAAGGCTGTTCCTCAGGCAGTCTGTTTACTGAAAATTCATCCGTTTACTACGGGAAAACGAAGATTCATCCGTTAATTACGGGAAAACGAAGTTTCAAGGCTGTTCCTCAGGCAGTCTGTTTACTGAAAATTCATCCGTTTACTACGGGAAAACGAAGATTCATCCGTTAATTACGGGAAAACGAAGTTTCAAGGCTGTTCCTCAGGCAGTCTGTTTACTGAAAATTCATCCGTTTACTACGGGAAAACGAAGATTCATCCGTTAATTACGGGAAAACGAAGTTTCAAGGCTGTTCCTCAGGCAGTCTGTTTACTGAAAATTCATCCGTTTACTACGGGAAAACGAAGATTCATCCGTTAATTACGGGAAAACGAAGTTTCAAGGCTGTTCCTCAGGCAGTCTGTTTACTGAAAATTCATCCGTTTACTACGGGAAAACGAAGATTCATCCGTTAATTACGGGAAAACGAAGATTCAAGGCTGTTCCTCAGGCAGTCTGTTTACTAAAAATTCATCCGTTTATTACGGGAAAACGAAGATTCATCCGTTAATTATGGGAAAATGAAGATTCAAGTTGAATTTTATCAGTAGCTAGAAAGAAAGTGGTCAAATTATTTATAATTATTCTCAATCATCCTGTTCCATTGGCCATAGACGATTAACATGGACTACCCTGAATTTTCCTTTTGGGAATTTCTGGATTTGGTAAACTACATCGTTCAATTTTGATTTAATCACATATGTTTTTTCCCAATTTCTTTGGATTTTCAGACATTTGCCTTTGACTCTTTTGGGGGCAAAGAGCCAGACTTTCTGTCCAGGTGTAAAGTAAATCATGTGAGCTTTTAAATCAAATTTAGACTTGATTTTATCACTTTTCAGTCTCCAATTCTCTCTAACCTGCTGGTGAGTGTCGACCAATTTTTCTTGTAGT
This sequence comes from Diachasma alloeum, assembly GCF_001412515.2. Taxonomy (NCBI): domain Eukaryota; kingdom Metazoa; phylum Arthropoda; class Insecta; order Hymenoptera; family Braconidae; genus Diachasma; species Diachasma alloeum. The sequence continues at coordinate 161,731 of NW_021680651.1, forward strand.
TGGTCGATGTAATCTGGGAAATCAATATGATTGTTGGTCTTGTTGAAAGGTGGCGTACCTTGAAGTAAATCTAATGGAAGCCTTAATTCTCTTCCAAACATTAACATTACTGGGGTGAATTGTGTTGTTTGATGTTTGGAAGAACGATATGCGAGGAGAAATAATGGTAACCACTTATCCCATACTTTTTGATTGTCATTAATGAATTTAGCAAGGTAGTTGAGTATGGTTCTGTTCAATCGTTCGACCATGCCATTAGATTGGGGGTGTAGAGGAGTTGTACGAGTCTTGTGGATACCCAATAGTTTCATTAATTCGTTAAAAATCAAGGATTCGAAATCTCTTCCTTGATCAGAGTGAATCTCCAAGGGTATTCCAAAACGTGAAATCACGTGTACCACTAGTGCTTCAGCGATAGTAGCTGCTTGATGGTTAGGAAGTGGAATTGCTTCTTGCCAACGAGAGAAATAATCGGTAATAACTAAAACGAATCGATTACCATTAGATGTTTTGGGTAATGGGCCAAACACGTCGACTGCAACTCTCTCGAAAGGAAAACCAACATTATAAATTTGTAATTCCCCTTTGACTCGATGCGATGGACCATCTCTGCTGAAACAAATAGAACATTTCCGGCACCAATTCTCGACATCGAACTTGCACGTGGACCAATAAAATCGCTTTCGGATATTGTCCAACATTTTGTTAACTTTGAAATGAGGACCAAGAGGAGAAGAGTGAGAGATTTTGAGGATTTCTGAAATCTTTGATTTGGGAACAACAATCTGATAGATAATCTTTGATCTGTCAGTGGATTCCCAACGACGATAAAGAATATTGTCTTTAGATTCTAGAGAATCCCAATATAGTAAGTAGATTTTAACATCTGGACCCAAGTGAGAAACTTCGTGCCACTCAGGACGTCGATTAATTTTCTTTGATTCAATCAACATATGAAGTGTTGGATCCTCATGCTGAAATTTGGGCCAGTCTTTGTCATTGTCTGCAATGCAAATGGTTCGATAGACACGTTTTTCAATTTCTTCTTCTCGTGAATTGAGTTTATCACATTTTTTACAAGTACAAGGGCGTCTAGATAAACCATCTGCATTGCCATGAAGATGACCTGGTCTGTGACAGATGTCGAAATCGTATCCGAAAAGTACTTCAATCCAGCGAGCTACTTGGTCTTGAGGATTTTTAAATGAATGAAGCCATTTCAAAGCTGCATGATCAGTTCTGATCTGAAATTTCCTCCCTAGTAAATAATGACTGAAATGTTCAACTGACGAAACTACTGCTAAAAGTTGTCTACGAGTGACGCAATAATTCTTTTCAGATTTATTCAAACATTTGCTGTAATAAGCAATGACTTTCTCCTGACCGTTTTGGATTTGAGAGAGGGTTGCTCCGAGGGCAAATAATGAAGCGTCAGTGTCTAATATGAACTCAGCATCAGTAATTGGAACAGATCGAATAGGTGGAGATGTTAGGATAGATTTTAATTGATCAAAACTAGCTTGAGCTTCGGAAGTCCACTTGAAAGGGATTTTATCTTCAGTTAAAACATGTAGGGGTTTAGCGATACTAGCGAAACCTTTTACATATTTCCGGTAATAGGAACACAAACCAAGGAAACTCTTAACTTGCCGTTTATTTTGAGGAATTGCCCATTCAGAAATTGATGAAGTTTTCTCTGGAGAACATTTGATTCCATCTCTGGAAATTACGTGACCTAAGTAAAGAATTTCGTGCTTGAAGAAATTACATTTTTTCGTGTTTACTTTCAGGTTAGCCGCAGTTAAACGAGAGAATACTAGTTCTAGATTACGAAGATGTTCATCAAAATTTCGACCAAATAATATAATAATATCGGACAATAATATCGTCCAGAAATACACGACAAATTTTTCCTATCAAACCCTGTAAGACTTCACTCATTGTCCTAACAAAAGTTGCAGGGGCATTACAAAGACCGAAGGGAAGAATTTTGAACTGCCATAATTCATCTTCGATGGTAAAAGCAGTTTTTTCTTTGTCGTTGGGGTCTAATTCCACCTGCCAATACCCGCTTTTCAAATCGATGGTGGAGAACCAACGGCATTCAGAAGACGCGTCAAAAATGTCTTCGTCACGCGGTAATGGCATTGAATCTTTTTTGGTAACGTCATTTAATTGGCGATAGTCTACACAGAAGCGAAGAGAGCCATCTTTCTTTTTCACTAAGACAATTGGTGATGCCCATGGACTGCAACTAGGTTCAATGATTTTTTGTGCTTTCATTTCCTCAAGTAAATCAACAACTTTATCTCTGTGATGGAAAGGGATTCTACGAGGATTTTGTTTGATTGGGTGACAGTATTCTGTAATGATTTTGTGTTTAGTCCCTGGATATCTACCTAAATCATTAGAATTTACTGAAAAACATTTTTGATTAGTAAGAAGAAAGTCTTCAAATTTTTGTTGTTCATCTTGATTTAATAACTCGCATGAATTTTCGAAAAGTTATGTTAAAAATTCTGGAGTATTCGGGGAGAATTCAGGAATTGTATGAGTAATTGTTTGTTTAACAAAAATCATCTTTTGTGGATCATTAATGTCGAATTTTCGATTTATAATTGCCTGAAAATCTTTTAAAAGACCCGTTTTGTAAAGGAAATCTAATCCCAAAATACAGTCTTCGCTGATATTTGCAAAAACTGCATCCAGAATTATAAAAGAATTTCCCACAGAAACAGTAATTTCCTTGATTGCTGTATAAGGAAATTGTTCACCGGAAACTGTCCTAATGATGATGTGTTTGATAGAATCTTTCAATCCGATTAGATTATCATTGAAAAGTCTAGGATTTATTAACGTAATATCAGCCGCTGTGTCAACGGTCATGGAACAAGGATGTTCATTAATTTTTCCTTTCAATTCTAAATTAAAAATCAATTCTTGATTTTCATCTGTAATTTGAAAACATTTAGAAATATTTGATCGAGTCAATTCGTCCCCCAACGAACTGACTCTATTCAGTTTTCCGAATTCATGTTAGTGTTGGCAAATTTGTTTTGGTTCGAATGTTTGTTACCATTTGAAAATTGAGTATTTGTGAATCTTTATTTGAAATTTCCACTACTATTGTTAAAATTGCGGTAGGGATGCGATTTATTACGATTTTGGTTGAATTGTCGTGAGGAATGATTATGCGAAGTACTTGGCAAGTCCTGTTGACTTCCGTTATTGACTCGTCTACATGTGTTGTTGAATTCCTATTCGAAAAAGTATTTTGTTTGTCGTAATTCAAAGAAAAATCGCGATAACTATTTCGTAATCGAGGATTTGATGAATTTGCGGGTTGTCTGTTGTTAATTACAACGTGAGAGATTGATTTAAGCTCAGTTGCACGTTCAACTGCTTTTTGTAAAGTTTCAATTCGCTCAGATCTCAAAGTAAATTCAATTTGTGGGTTATCAATTCCACTGATGAATGAGAGACACGCAGCACGATCTCGTTCTTCCTCAGAAGAATTTGCGTAAGCCAATCGGCTGAGTCGATCAATTTCCTCTGAGTAAGTTGTAAAGTTCTCGCCTTTTTTTTGTTTTCGTGATTGTAATTCGTTGTAATACATTCTGGAGAGATGTTTTTTATCGAATTTCTCGGCTAAAATTTCTGTCATTTTTTTAATAATTTTTCTTATCATTTTCGGTAATTTTACTCAAAATTGACTCAGCTTTACCGCGAAGACGTGTTAATAATTGAGAAGCTTTGGTCTCTTCAGACCAATGATTATGTTCCGCGGAAATTTCGAAGTGAATGAAATATTGTGACCAAAGTTGAGAACCGTCATAGGTATCTGGCATGATCTGAGAAATTTTGTTCTGTTCAGGTAAAATAGAAGCATTAAAAGTGAAATTATTAAAAGTATTGAAAGCGTTATCTGTTGCGTTCCTTGTTGGAGGTACTGGGCGTTCTTGAGGCCACTGGGTTGGATGCGAAAGCACTGGAAATCCTGGTGGATACTGTGGTGGGTATGGAGATATGCCTGGTGGATATCGTGGAGGGTCTCGTGGTGCTGGTGAACGTTGTGGTGGATACCATGGAGGGTCTTGTGGTACTGTTGGACTTTGTGCAGGGACTGATGGTACTGCCGGACCTTGTGGAGGGTCTTGTGGTACTGCTGGACCTTGTGCAGGGACTGGTGGTACTGCTGGACCTTGTGGAGGGGTTGTATCATCTGGAAGATTCCTCAATAAATTGAAATTTTCATTTTGAACTGCTCGTCGATCTTCTGCTCTCTCCTGACGAAGTGTTTCCCTGATGTTAGTGGCAATATCTCGCAGTTGGTCTCGAAATTCATTCCGAAGACGATTTTCCATCTCCTCGAGTTGAAGAGGAAAAATATTTCGTTGCTGGGGTCCTTCATCAGGTGGTAAATGCGAGGGAAAACCAGCGGCAAGGGGGCCGGAACGTGTGTTCCACCGATCCTCCGAGTTTTCACATCTCCGTCTTCCTCTCCCTGTCATATCAGGAATCGATGGAGGGTTTGTCTCTCTTTTTTTTTTGTCGGGATCGATGGATGATTTGACAGCGGACTGTTTTTCTTTTTAATCATTTCCCTTTAATCCGTTTTTTGCACGTGGGGTTTTTGAATCACTTCTGACACCAATGTTATATCCAGAGAAATGAGGTGACATAATACACACAATTGATAAATAATTGGGGCGGTTTATTAATCCAATTGACTAGGGAGCGATACAAGAAGTTGTGTCTTGTTTGACATCTCCAAAGGGAATCGAAGAATCACGATGTTATTCCAAAAGACAGACGTTGTTACTTGGTTCTATTGGCATCCTTTAGACGGGATACATTTAAAAGGGTTCGAAGGGGGATACGTAACAATAGAATGATTTCTAGCGTAAAAAACGATTTTTTTCATCGTAAATAGCGTATAAGTAAATTATATAATGGTCACGATTCTTTAAGCGTAAAATACAATTAGTGAAACATAAAAGACACTTTTTTTGGACGTAATCTACGGAGGTTTTGAGCGTCATTTGCAAATACAAAATCGTAAATTACTCTTACGTAATCGTAATTCACGGTATTTTTGAGTGTAATTTACGAATGCAAAATCGTGAATTACGTTCAGCAAAATGTAATTCATGTTTAGATATTTCTGTGTGATGAATCATAACTATTGAGTGTCGAACATCTTAGGAATTATGACTCGTAAGGGTCAAACGATTGCAAGAGTCAACCAGAGGCAGTCAGGAAAATTTCAAGGATTAAACGAATACAAGGGTCAACCGTCCGAGACAAACAGGATAATCACCAAGTCCATGCAGGATGATCACAAAGGTCCAGCGGAAGAGAATTCTGATTATTTCGCTCGATTTGTGATCGTCTGACCTTCGGAATTGGCCTGTCTGCATTTTTCGGTTGACCCTTGCGGTCGATGGAGTATTGAGATTATCCTACCAACTCTGCTTTTTTTACCCTTGTGATCGTTTTACCCTTGTTACACTGTTAGAAAAAAAACAAATTTCATAGACAATTGATCCCTAATGTTCAGAACAGTGATGTTGAATGCGATTTTGGAGGAAATAAATCTTGAAATTTCAGATTTCAATTTGAAATTTGAAAATTCATTCATTGGGGTTTCCAATGAAATCTGAATACTTAGTGCCGAATTGCACTGAATTGTCAGTGAAAACTGACATTTCATGATTTTCTTTCCCCTTAAATCGCATTCCATGTGACCGTCCTGAAAAGTCAAGAATATATTCACCGAAATTGTCCAAGTTTCTATGAATTTTCAAGGGAAAATAGGGCTGAAATTTCCGGTTCTCATTGATTTTTACACACAATTTCGAATTTTCAAGGACGAAATTTCTTGGAATTTCAATGAAATTTAAATGCGATAAAAATTTCCGAAAATTGTACCGTAAATTTCAGGCAAAATTTTTTAACAGTCTATGATCTTCGCGACGTTTGACTCATGCAGTATGGGACTGGCGACATTTGACCCTTGCGATGCATAATTCTTAGCAAGTATGATGCTTACGGCATTTGACCCTCGAAAAGTATGACCATGGCGAAATTTGACCTTTGTGAGGTAAAACGGGAGAGGCTCTTAATTGTTTCATTCGATTTATAATCAATCGGCCCTCATGATTGAAATTTCATGAACAGTCAACTAGTAATTTTCAGAAGAGTGGTACTGAATGCGATTCAGAGGGAAAACATATAATTAAATTTTAGATTTCACTGAAAATTCAAAATTTGTAAACAGCATTGAGACAAGAATTTCTCAATTTATTTGAATCTCCATGGAAAAATGAATGTTTAGGGTCAAATTACGATAAATTCCCAATGAATTGATAATTCAAGCTCATATTTACTGATATTTCCTTGATTTCTATTAATTTGGAGGGAATAATTAGACTTACATTTGCATGATGCAAATTCCTTGACCCCATAACGCAAATTTTAGCCAAGAATTTTTAATTTCCAATTAAAAAAAAAAGTTATGATGAACCTCTAAAAATTCATAGTTATAAGATGAAATATCTGCATGACACAAAGAATTTTCCTCTTCCGTCAAAACTAGAATATTGCTCATAACGACAGTTAGCTTGCCTTGGATAAAAGTTCCTTTCTTTGTTTCGAAAACTTATTTTCGTGAAAGGGCCCGGTAAACCGCGATTGTAACCGAGCGAAGCTCGGTTAGATCGCGGTTTACGGGCCTTCTGACGAAAAATTGCATTCATCACACGGTCCAAAAATATTTTCTGACAAATGTGATCATAGGCTTCGCCTTCGGCTCGGCCTACAAAGCCACATTCGTCAGAAAATACTTTGTGGACCTTGTGGTGAAAATAACTATTTTGTACTTATGTGGTCTATTAAACGACGTTACATGGAAAAAACACTGGACTCATTTGTTTCATTGAAAAATAAAGCAAAGCAGAGGTCCCATTTTGCCCCGCGTCTCATTTTACTCCGGCGTCTCATTTTGCCCCGCTGCCAATTTTGCCCCGGGATCTCCTTTTGTACCGGCCTTCCCTACTCTTTTATAACATTTTTTCCTAACTTCAACGGTTAACGAAATAATTTGATGCAAAGCCACATTCGTCAGAAAATACTTTGTGGACCTTGTGATGAAAATAACTATTTTGTACTTATGTGATCTATTAAATGACGTTACATGGAAAAAACACTGGACTCATTTGTTTCATTGAAAAATAAAGCAAAACAGAGGTTCCATTTTGCCCCGCGTCTCATTTTGCCCCGCTGCCAATTTTGCCCCGGGTTCTCATTTTGTCCCGGCCTCCCCTACTCTTTTATAACATTTTTTCCTAACTTCAACGGTTAACGAAATAATTTGATGCAAATTAGGAAAACCAGCCCCAATTGCCATCCAACGTGATATGAAATCCAAGTTATCTTGGTCAATTTTTCAATTTTTCAAATTTTGAAGGGATGCATCTTCTAGACCGATTTGTGATGAATAATTTATATTATTAACTTTTTTCTCTTATCCGATTATTTACGACAATATTTGAACGAAAAGACGCCGAGTACTGCCGACAACGTCACTAACAACATCACCCGCAATTCCCGATATATACCACTTTTAGATACATTGAATTTAATCATTCACTTTATGTTTTTTTTTTTGGGTCCCTGAATACGAATGTGTTAACCTTTTTTGCAGACCGACGTCAGTGGCCGAAGCGGCTAGGTGCGAGCCTNCAAAAAAATAGTTACGTCAATGAGAAGCTTGTGGCCAATTTATATAATGTAACTAAGAGTATTTTTNTCCCGATATATACCACTTTTAGATACATTGAATTTAATCATTCACTTTATGTTTTTTTTTTTGGGTCCCTGAATACGAATGTGTTAACCTTTTTTGCAGACCGACGTCAGTGGCCGAAGCGGCTAGGTGCGAGCCTAGTGTGCGAAAGGTTGTGAGTTCGATTCCCCGTGGAACCGAGTTTTTCAACCGGAGGCTCCGGCGAGCGGGAGGTCGCTAATATGGTGACCGCCTGTACCGGCATAGGTTTTCTGTGGTTTCCCATGTTACTCCGATGTTCTATAGGAGTGCGAATGCGGTGCAGCGTAGAATCCACAGCCGCATGCATAGGGTTGGATAGGGCCGATTAGCCAATCANTTTGCCTTATTATTTTCATTTCTATCTCTTATAGTCTATAGAAGTATAGTATATAAAAGATAGGAATAAAAATAATAAGGCAAAATACATGTNAGGTTTTCTGTGGTTTCCCATGTTACTCCGATGTTCTATAGGAGTGCGAATGCGGTGCAGCGTAGAATCCACAGCCGCATNCTTTTATTAAAATTTTTTGTCTAACTCGGACGGCCTCCGCGAAGTCGCGTTATAAACAATTGAATTATTATAATTATTATAATTAAATTATTATTATACATAAACAATACTAACCATGCCTCGCAAAACTGGTTTACAAATTCGTTTTCAGGGACCCAAAAAGCATGAAGTCCAATGATCAAATTCAATGGACTTAAAAGTGTTATATATCGGACATTGCGGGTGATGTTGTTAGCGACATTTGAGGCAGTCCTCGTTCGTCTTTTCCTTCAAATATTGTCGTAAATAATCGAAGAAGAGAAAAAAGTTAATAATTAAAATTATTCATCAGAAAACGGTCTAGANTTTTTTGCGAGGTGTGGTTAGTTTTGTTTAGTTATAATAATGTAATTGTTTATAATGCGATTTCGCGGGGACCGTCCGAGTTAGCCAAAAAAGATTTAAACAAAGAATGGTTCTCGTCCAAAAATACATGTACTTTGTTTAAAAAAACTGCGCCAAGAAAAAGTTTTGTTTGGTTCTTACTGGAAAGTANTGCCTCGCAAAACTGGTTTACAAATTCGTTTTCAGGGACCCAAAAAGCATGAAGTCCAATGATCAAATTCAATGGACTTAAAAGTGTTATATATCGGACATTGCGGGTGATGTTGTTAGCGACATTTGAGGCAGTCCTCGTTCGTCTTTTCCTTCAAATATTGTCGTAAATAATCGAAGAAGAGAAAAAAGTTAATAATTAAAATTATTCATCAGAAAACGGTCTAGAAGGTGCGTCCCTTCAAAATTTGACAAATCGAAAAATTGACCGAGATAACTTGGATTTCATATCACATTGGATAGCAATTGGGAATGTTTTTCCTCATTTCCATCAAATTATTTTGTTAACCGTTAAAGTTAGGAAATTATGTAATGTTTAATAAGGAATGTTTTTTATTTCAACTATTTTCGTTTATTCCCAACCGTCTCAATTATAACCTGAGCAAAATGTGCGAAGGATTACGGGCGCGCCCTTCAGCCCTCCGCGACATGCTTTCAGAGGTGAAAACTCGATAACTATGAGAGATAGGAATAAAAATAAAAAAACAAAATGTATGTAGTTTTAGACGAGGGACATTTTTTCTTTAAAACTTTTTCGCCTAACCCCAACCTTTCCCGCGAAATCGCGTTATAAACAATTAAATAACAATTTAATTATAAATAAACAAAACTGCCCACACCGCGTAAAAATGGTTCACACATTCGTGTTCAGGGACCTCAAAAACATACAGTCCAATGATAAAATTCAATGGACCTAAAAATGTATACGGGACCGGTCACAGTATATGGACTAGAATTCCATATTACCCCTATCTGACCTCCACATGACCTTAACATAAGCGCCGTGTGTCCTCCATGTCGCCCTCATGTGATACCCATATAATCTCCATACGAACTTCCTAAGGTCTCCATATCAGCATCATTGTGACCGTTCCTGAACCTTACTCTGACCATTTCTAATACTTACTCCGATCTATCCAGATCCTTGTTTTGACTCTTTCACCATTTCTGACCCTTATTCGGACTTCATTTTGACCCTTCTAGTGAGGTCTACAAAACCATAGGTCGCGAGGGGTAAAACCAAGGTTCACAAGTGTCGAAATTCGGGGTTATGAAGGTGAAAAGTGTAGGTCAGAAATAAAGTCCAGAAATGCAGGTCAAAAGTGAGTAGCATATTCAAACCTATTCGGAAGTCTATTGCTAATTTATCAGCAAAACAGGCGCAGCAATTGATAACATAGAAAGTAAATATTGACTGATTTTTTCTTTATACCCTCTCACCACACATTCATGCATTTCTGCGTAAATTGAGAAAAAGAAACAATAATAAGATAATGTTCTAGGTTTGAAACCACGTCGCACGAATGGGAGCATTCTAGAAAGGGCTTCGTCCCATGTGATATATGGATATTTAACGCACATGAATAGATTTATCTATCCATACGTCCCTTGAATCAGTTAATTACGTCGTGTAAATGGAAAAATGGTCCAACTATAAAAACACTGTAAAAACTCCGGTCTTACGAGCGGTCTGAAACTAAGACTTAAGACAGGAAGTCCGATAAACGGTCTTAAAATCAGACCAATTTCCGATCTTAAAGGGTAACGGAACCGACCACAAAAAGACGTTTACCAAAAACAAGTTTTCTTGGATTGTATGCAATGAGAATCAATGAAATTTTTTCCCCGTATTGAGAGTAGCGGAACGCATCGCTCTCTTCTCATGCTATTGTTATTTATGCAAAAAAAAATTTCAAATTATTTAACGGCAAAGACCAGGGCAAGGCCGACGCCATTTTATTTGTAGGAATCTGCCAAGTCATGCTAGAAAAACCGATTTTTTCGTAGATTTTTCTTAGCCGATGGCTATTTTCATGAGAAGAGAGCGATCAAGTGAGGTCCAAGACAGAGATTTTGAGTACAACACGTACTTTTGTTGCGTAATTTTCGTAAAAACTTGTTTATGATGATTGGGTGGTATCCAGGAGGTAACATGTCCTTTACAGGGCACCAATTGTAAGAGGGAAGTACTTTTACGAGTCAGAAGATGATGTAGAATGTTTCCATACCATTATTATTTATTTATATCCATTTATTTATATTTTATGGGTTTTTGTACTTTTCACGTACAAAATCCAAAAAATCACGAGAACCTGCAATACCGATAGGGGGGACCCCTAACCTCTACGTGCGACGGATTCCGTTACCACTTAACATAAGATCTTACGGAATTTAACCCGTCAGTAGGCGCGCTAAAAACGATTCCCTCACAAAAATTTTCACTTCATAAGAAATATACACTAAATGTAAAAATATTTGGCTAATTTTTTTTTTATATGCCTCAAGTAACTCTTCTAGTTAACCCTTGGGGTGATAAAAGTTGTCTACGATCAGGGTTCAGCAGAAAAAAAGAATTTTCTTCCGCTCGGCCAAAATTTTCCACATGTTACAGATATGGAACTTGTGACGCTGAACCCCGGATAGCGCCGCCTGTGGCGATATTTGCCTCTATTCTTACGAGAAGCCGATGAGCGATTCCCTCATCGCGCGCTTCAAGAATGCTGATGGAACGTTGAGATCGTTCATGAGTCCCGTTTTGATCTTAAATTTTGAGATCGCACCTTTAAGATTGAAAACGGGTCTGATTTAAAAATCTGTAGGTAGATTTAAGTTCAGTAAGATGAAAGATCGGTTGGCAACGTAAAATTGATGCAGCGATTAAGATCGAAAATGTAAGACCATTTTAGAGTCTTACCTGAAACTATATTAATGAATCGATAAATTAAGTCATTCATTAATTTGTCGATAGATAACTTTGCTTAAGAATTAAATTAATGGTTTATTGAGTTAATAATTCAGTAAACAATTAATGTTTCCCCTTGTGATCCTAACATTTTTATCCCTAGATTGTAAAATTATCGAACGGGCGCTTCGCGCCCGTCGCTAGATTGATGTATACTATTTCATTTTATTTTATTTTCTTTCTGATTCTGTCTTCATGATTAGATTAATTTAATTCATTCGTTCTATTCTTATTATATGTATGTGTATATTTTCCTTAATTCACAAGTTCTAACATTGAATGAAGAGGAATTGAGGGTAAAAATCTAGGAGTCAAAAGGTATGGGTAAAAATATGAGGATCAGAAGGATCAAAATCTAAGGGTCAGATTGTAAGAGCCCGAATATGAGGATCAGAAAGTGTTAGGGTTGAACTCTCCGCCTCCCTCGCGGCCCTGATATATTTTTTTTATTCAATCAACGCATACTAACGAAGGGATAGGGGGTGGCTCAAATATATTCTGAACCCTGTGACCTTTCAATATTTAATTATTCTAATTTCCTAAAAAGGGGATTAGGGCAACCAAATAAGAAGGACAAATGAGGGATAAAATTAACTGAATATTTATATTTATATTAATTTACAATATAGATCGTCGTTAGACGCTTGAAATGCCTTTTAACTTTGATCTAGGGACATGGGTAAGGCCAGGGAACTTTTGTACACGTATTAAGGGGAGATTCTAATGGGTAACAAAAGGGGAGATTCTAGGTGTATCGAGGGGAAAATGATAACGTAAAGGAAATATGATGATTAAATTAACTTGGGGGAAAATAACCAAGTGTGGCGCACCGTTGGGGGGGAATGGAAAGAAACAATGCTTAAAGCGAGGGGGAAATGAGGGGGACAACTCGTACTCACGTCGACTTTCGGGTGCACTTTGCACGTGCGTTTATCCTCCCCAATAAAAGGCACAGAGCTTCTCCAGGTGAGGGCCTTCCTTACTACTCCTCGCTTCCTGGGCACCAATGTAGATTGAGATGAGCTCAGAGTCTCCAATTATCCTCTTTCTGCTAAATCCGGGGCGATTTCCGCAAATAACGGGCTTTCTTATTTTGCACTATGTACACGTGGTAACACTCGGGGCAGCTGGTTTACGAGTGCCAATTCTCTCGTTCTCCTTCTTCTCCTTCGTTCCCTTCGTGAGGACTCGCCAGCTATCGAAGTCCTTCGGATGATTTTCGTGGGGAATCGGGACCAATCAGCTGGAGTGAATGATGCCCGCGATCACGGTCCAGGGATGTATCACATGAAGAATTGTCGAGGGCGGTAAATGGTCGAGGGTTTCGCATGGGAGGATTCCAGGGCGACGGCTCCTGCAGTCACTCAGTAGGGCCGGAACTGTTACCTTCCTTCGGCTGCAGTCGTTGTAGAATCCAGGGCCGATGGTGGGGGGGGGGGTAATGAGGTGAATAGCTAGGGGAAAGGTACCCAACGGTGGCGGGATTTATGTTTTAGGGGGCAGTGTGTATTGGGAAAAAATGTAGATAAAAAAAATAAAAAATAAATGAATATGCCTCGTCACAGCTGTCCCGGGGGTAGAGAACACATAGGGTTTCCACAACCCTATGTTGAACGATTCATACTTCTACTCTCCGATCGACGGCTCCAGGAAAAGAAAGGCTGGAATGAAGGCTCAGACCATTAAGAACACAATTTTATTTATGGCTAATTATGTACGGGGTATCTCCCTACATTTTCCCTCATCAGTTTCATCTCAGGTACCACAATACTCTCAACCTTATTTCTAACTAGTTGAACATAATAGTGGAAAACTTAAATGGCCCTTCTTTGGGTAACAACAAAAAAAAACTAGAATGATTGTGCTTGAGAGAAGGAGGAAATAATTTCTTGGGCTACGGAGGGTTTCATAGAGGTCAATTCTAGGGGTCGAATCTAGGGGAATAAGGCTATTTTGAGGGTAACCAGGGGGTCTGCGAACGAGGGCAGGGGGTTCTGGGACCTGGAAGGACATGAGTGAGGGTAAGTTCGGGGTAAGTTGAGGGTACGTTAGAGGTTGTGGGAGGCACGTAATTCATTAAGGGGGGACGATTCGATTTTTGGGGAGCTGAGGGCTCCCTACGGGTCTCGAGGGGGGATGGCTGTTTGACGGAAGGAGATTTGGAGCTACTAGGGGCTTTTGAGGGGTATCTCAGGGTGTTAAAAGAACTTGGGGCTTATCATCTTTCGGGGACTTGTGGGGATTCTTAGATTTAAGGGGGCCCAGCGTTGTCTGAATATTTTAAGCCTTTCGTTCAGATCTAGCTGGTCGTGATCCATGGGTTAAAGATGACATTGGGTTCTATTTTGGGTTCTCCGGGCATTTCATGGCCTTATGGGAATCTTGAGGGCGCATCATGACTCTTGTGGGGCTCTTATGACCTTATCACTGCGTGATAGTAGTCTCTTAATTTTCACTGATGATATTCTCAGACATGAGAAATCGTCATTCTATTCTTCTCCTATTCTGCAAATTTCCGGGTATTTCTGAGTATTACTGGGATTTTGAGACAGGGTACGATCAAATCTAGGGGAGGTTGCGGCATTTGGGGCAGGAGAGGATGTCGACCTTCCATTTGCCGCAGAAGAAGCAACGTCGGGTTTTAATGGGGCAATCTTTGGCTTGATGAACACCGTTGCATTTTCTGCACCCGGTGTACAACAAGGGGGAATCGAGGGGAATTGGGCTGGTCCGAGGGTAACCAGGGGGTCTACGGATGCTTCTAGGGATTATGGGGACGTGAACGGACATGAGGGTAGGCAACTTGGTGGTCGAGGGAGGCACTTGATTCATAAGGGGGGGAGGATTCGATTCTTTGGGTGCTTGCAGGGAGGTTGGTGGGGTGATTGGAGAGGGTTTGGAACTAGTAGAGACGGGGACTCTGGAGGCATGGATTGACGCAAGGGCAATTGAGGAGGGTCTGAGGGTCAAATGGCTTTTGGGGGATAGGGGATCGGTGGAGCTGGAATTTGAGGGGGCTTCAGGGCCTGGGCTGCGATTCTGAGGGTCTGAGGAGTGAGTGGGGGACCTCTAGGGGATGGGCGTGTTGGTGTTGCTCCTGTGGGCTGCAGGAGAGGAGCGAGGGGTGGGGGAATATACTTTCCAGTGAAAAGATCCTCGAGGGGCTTGGAGAAGGGTAATAGGGCAGGGGTTTTGAGAGATTTACGAGCCTTGCCGAGGGTTTGGGGGTTTATAGGGGGGTAACCGGGGGAGGGGGGGATCGACAAGAGATGAAGAATCATTATGTTACTTTACAAATCGGGTGTGTCAGGGCATTCGTAACTTTCTCTGAATATTTTAAGCCTTTCTTTCAGATCCAGTTGGTCATGGTCCCAGGGGTAAACCGAACGTGGGCCGGTTTTTCTGGGTTCTCCGGGTGAATTTTCTGGGGGTCTGGGGGTATCTTGGGCTCCTATGGGGAACTTAAGGCTTACTGTCCATTTTAAGGGCAATTCGAGATAAACTTTTCAGTTTAAATCTCGGATTGTCCTGGGGGTAAAAGATGTATGGGTTTGTCAGAGTATTCTGCTAAACAATCATCATCATTCTACTTTACTTTTGGGGATAATATTCCTTCTTAATAATCTAATCTAATGCAGGGCCTACTGTACAAGGGTGAATTTTATTAATTTCATGGAGGCAATTGACTCTTTCTATTGACTATCCGGGATTTTGGAATGGGTTATACCGTCTTGGGGTTCTCGAGGTTTTTTGAAAGGGCTCGAGGGGATGCTTGGGGATACTTTGAATCATTTTGTGGAATCTTGAGAGATGGTGGAATATTCCTAAGATTCCTGGGAGGTTGAGGGCTCCTCTAGGGGGTTCTAGGATGCTAGGGGTCTTCTCTGGGAACTTGTGGATAGTCCGGGGGACTTGAGGGTGCTCCGGGGTATTGGGAGACATTCGGGGGTTTCCAGGGAGCTGGGGGGCCCTCGACTTCAACGTGTGAGAGTAGGGGGCTAAGTTTGTTCCTGTGGGCTGTCTATCAACTGCAGGGGGACGAGGGATTCTAGGACTCTCTGGTGAAGGGATTGGATTCTGATCAAAGGGACGGGGGCTTTTCAGACTCCTGATCGTAGGTCTTCGATTCAGGCCGGGGGAACGGAGAATGTTCAGGGAAATGAGTGGGGGAATTGGATCTAGGACGGGTGGTCGGGAAATTTTGAGGGACATGGGGGGGGGG
>NW_021680651.1:177638-178896 GCF_001412515.2 Diachasma alloeum
GGGGGGGGGATTTGATCCAGGATGGGTGGCCGAGGAATTTTGAGGGAGATGAGTGGGGGGATCTGGTTCATCTGGGGAGGGATTTTGGGATCTTCAATTGTTTTTCCTTTGAGATCATGGGCAATTATTTTCTCTCTACTTTCCTTCGGTGGTTGTATGGAACGTGCAACGACTGATCCCACAACTTTATCATTACCTCTGCCCGGGTGACCTGATGGGTCGGTGGGCATTGCTTCACTACTACAGGGGTTTCCATGGGTTTGAACGAGGGGTTGATTCGGTCCCGGGGGAATCTGGGGGCACTGCTCTGTAGAGTCCTGGGGTGTCTGCTCAAGGGGTAAGTTGGTTGGTCCAACGACTGTCAGGGTGGCTACGTGGGACTGGCTGGGGTAAACGAAGACTGAGTGGTCTGGGGCTTTCGAGGGTCTGGGGTCCACTGCACTTGTTCGAGGCTGACTAGGGATAGCTTGATATTCACCTGAGGGGGGTTCACTAAGGGAAGCTTCTCGCTTACTGGTAGTTAGGGGTGACTCGAAAATCTGTGGGGTCTCCGAACATTTGTTCTATGAATTTACTTTATTTACTGAATTTCCCCAGAGCTGAGTGGGAAAAGCTAAAAGGGAAAGGGGTATGTAGGAGAAATCGACTGCTTCATCCCAATCGGCAGCCTCGTCGCCGTACTTTTTCCTTACTTCCAATCGAACAAATCGATCTATTAATGTCTGAGGACTTCCAAAAATATTAACTTTCTGGGCATCCAGTGAAGCTCTCTACTCATAGGGGCCCAGTTCCTCAAATCTACGTTTGACTTCCTCTCGATAATGGGAAATCTCGGTGAAGGGGGAGGGAACGGGTGTACTGGGCAGAATTGGGGTAACAAACCAGAAGGCAGATATAGGGTCGGCGTTGGGTCTCGGGGTCATCTTGTTAACGTTTATAAATTTCCAAAATGTTCAAAAACAAAGAAGGAAGTGGAGGGAGTGACTAATCCGGGCGTCGGGGGGGGGGGCGAGGGAGTCGTAACCTGCGTAGGGGTGTTTGTGACGCGAGAATTTTCCAAAATAATTTCAAAGAAATGTTTTAATGTGACTCCACTTTCCAAGAAGCAAAAAAAAAACTAAATTAAAATAATAACGAAAAACTATTAACTTAATCCGAAAAACAATTGATTTTATAGAAGGATTCTAAGTTAACTTCAAGGGGGGAGTGAGGGGTGAAATCGTTTTCAGTGGCAAAGGGAAGGGGGAAAGGGGGGGGG
>NW_021680651.1:178990-179247 GCF_001412515.2 Diachasma alloeum
GTGACGAAAGAATGTCGAGATTGCGAGGGGGGAATCGAGGGATATATAACCCAGGGTTTAGTATCCAGGTGACGGTATCGCTCTGAGATTATCACGAGATCAACTTTCAGCTCCCGCACCGTTTGCATGAGCAGGTCGTGTGCGTCCCCACAGTGGTTGAGGTTAAGCTGTAGTACCTTTAAGTTTTTCCTTTTATTATCGCCTTTTATTGGTGAGCTTCTGGAGTTCCTCCCTGTATGCTGGGCATCTACTGCTGG
>NW_021680651.1:179359-180659 GCF_001412515.2 Diachasma alloeum
TTACATGATGGGTGAAAACGGCGGGAGGCCAAAAATAATGTCCGAGGGAATGACCAAGTTAATACTCGAGGGGGAGAGGGGGGGTACAAGGGGAATAGATTCGAGGGCACACAATAATATGAGAATAAATTCGAGAGGAAAAATAATTCGAGAGGAGAATATATTCGAACGAGAATGCACCATATAAAATAAGGATGAGTGTATCGGGCGATTGTAACTGCGTTACGCAATCATAATAAACCCGCAACAGTGAGCCACACAAAGGGAATGGAATGCGACTTCAGGGGGGAGACTAGGGGGGAGAAAAATAATACGCTCAATTTTTAGCGCCTAGCCGCACGTCGGGAGCCAATTTGTGACCTTTCAATATTTAATTATTCTAATTTCCTAAAAAGGAGATTAGGGCAACCAAATAAGAAAGACAAATGAGGGATAAAATTAACTGAATATTTATATTTCTATTAATTTACAATATAGATCGTCGTTAGACGCTTGAAATGCCTTTTAACTTTGATCTAGGGACATGGGTAAGGCCAGGCAACTTTTGTACACTTATTAAGGGGAGATTCTAATGGGTAACAAAGGGGGAGATTCTAGGTGCATCGAGGGCAAAATGATAACGTAAAGGAAATATGATGATTAAATTAACTTGGGGGAAAATAACGAAGTGTGGCGCACCGTTGGAGGGGAATGGAAAGAAACAATGCTTAAGGCGAGGGGGAAATGAGGGGGACAACTCGTACTCACGTCGACTTTCGGGTGCACTTTGCACGTGCGTTTATCCTCCCCAATAAACGGCACAGAGCTTCTCCAGGTAAGGGCTTTCTTTACTACTCCTCGCTTCCTGGGGACCATTGTAGATTGGGATGACCTCATAGTCTTCAATTATCCTCTTTCTGCTAAATCCGGGGGGGATTTCCGCAAATAACGGGCTTTCTTATTTTGCACTATGTACACGTGGTAACACTCGGGGCAGCTGGCTTACGAGTGCCAATTCTCTTGTTCTCCTTCGTCTCCTTCGTTCCCTTCGTGAGGATTCGCCAGCTATCGAAGTCCTTCGGATGATTTTCGTGGGGAATCGGGACCAATCAGCTGGAGTGAATGATGCCCGCGATCACGGTCCAGGGTTGTGTCACATGGGGAATTGTCGAAGGCGGTAAATGGTCGAGGGTTTCGCATGGGAGGATTCCAGGGCGACGGCTCCTGCAGTCACTCAGTAGGGCTGGAACTGTTGCCTTCCTTCGGCTGCAGTCGTTGTAGAATCCAGGGCCGATGGTGGAGGGGTAATGAGGGGAATAGC
>NW_021680651.1:180804-183735 GCF_001412515.2 Diachasma alloeum
GGGGTAATGAGGGGAATAGCTAGGGGAAAGGTACCCAACGGTGGCGGGATTTATGTTTTAGGGGGTAGTGTGTGTTGGGAAAAAATGTAGGTGAAAAGAATAAAAAATAAATGAATATGCCTCGTCACAACCCCCCTCCCCTCTTTGGGTAAAATTTGCAACCCTCCGCCATCATACCTTCCCCTTCCACCCCCACATGCAATTTTAATTAACAAGATTTTTTTTTATTCAACAATTTTTCAATTCATTTAAAAAACACAGGAACGGAGGGATGGGGGTGGCTCACAAAGGTTCCAAAACCCCCTCTTTGTTGGGTAAAATTTCCAACCCTCCGCCGTCGCACCTCCTCCTTCCACCCCCTCGCAAAGTCTCCATTGCCGCGATTTTCATTGTTTATTTTTTTTTACAAATTTTTTAAATCAACGCATGAGGGTGGCTCAGTCAGATGCGGGAACCTCCTCTCCTTGTTGGATAAAATTGGCAACATTCCGTCGTCGTACCTCCCCCTTCCCCTCGTGAAATGTTAATTAACGAAATTTTCATTCTTTATTCAAGAACTTTTTTAATTATGTAATTAATCCATGCCAACGGAGGGATGGGGGGTGGGTCAGATAGATTCTGGAACCCCCTCCTCCTGTTGGGTAAAATTTGCAACCCTCCCTGGCAAGCAAGCAGCCACTTAAGTTAGGTGGCTGTTAGGTGGCTAATCGGGGCTGTCTTGTTTTGGTGTAAAAAAGGTTAAATGATACCTGAAACCATTATGGATGTTAATCTATGAATTATTAATGAATTTTAGTACCTTTAATGACATTAATTTCCATTAATTAAGAAAAATAACTGTTTGCGTATTGAAAAAGAAAATAAGTCAGTAGGGGGAACGCCGCCGGATGGCGGCAGTGTCGACTTCTCGCCCAGGCCGATAAAGTCGGCAGCAGTGGCGGAAGAAATATTTTTCAAAAATGGTAAAAGGACGTTCTCATATAATTGATTATCCAAATGGTTCATTTTGGCATTTTTTATTGGTTTAATTCTGCATTGGCCCAATTGCCCTTCGTGAAAAATGTTATGGCAAATAGATATAGAGGAGATGCTCCGGGCCAAATAGGGGCCAAAAGGGTCATCAAATAATTAGATAAATAGAAGAATCGAATCTAAAAAATTTGAACTTTGTGAGAAGTGGGGGGAAGGGTATGTATACGGAGGGCTCACATTTTCTCCCGTCGATGGGGGGAGGGGGGGTTGCAGAATCTATATGAACAATATATATATTTTAAATTATGTTGAAAAAACGATTGAAATTTATTTTCTAAACATTTATCTTTTTATGCATAGATTTTCGAATTAGAAAATTAATTAATTCAATAAATTAATTTATTTATTCACCCACTCGGTTTTTTATGTGAGGAAAATAGACGCATGTATCCGGAGGGATGAAAATTTAGGGGAGGTGAGGGGGAGGGGTCTGAGATTATATTTTTATGAAATTTACCCCTCCGGAAACATGCGTGTTGATTTTTTATATTTTTTTAAGCAATTAATTTCGGGGAAAATACATAAGTATGCGGTTTCTCCGGGGGGTTGAAGACACCCGTATATATCCGGAGGGATGAAAATTTAGGGGTTGAGGGGAGGAGTTTAAAACTACATTGTTATAAAATTTACCCCTCCGGAAACATGCGGTGATTTTTTATAAATTAAAAAAAAAGAATTTCGGGGAAAATACATGAGTATGCGGTTTCTCCGGGGGGTTGAAGACACCCGCCTATATCCGGTGGGATGAAAATTTAGGGGGAGGAGGGGTTTAAGACTACATTGTTATAAAATTTGTCCCTCCGGAAACATGCGCAGACTTTTTATAAATTGAAAGAAATGAATTTCGGGGAAAATACATGATCATGCGGTTTCTCCGGGGGGTTGAAGACAGCCGCATATATCTGGAGGGATGAAAATTTTGGGGGGTGAGGGGGAGGGGTTCGAGACTACATTGTTATAAAATTTGCCTCTCCAGTAGTAAGAGGGCATTATTGGCGAATTTCCCACGCTCCCTCCCCCCTTTTTCCGGTAAGTGCACGTGCACGTCCCCCCTCCCCCCGTCGGCGGCATGCCTTTGAAGAGGCGGTCGGCGCGCTGGGGGGCCCCCTGGGGTGCAGGGCCTCAAAGTTTGGGCCCGAGGGTTGCAGGAAGTGGGTGGTGGGTGGAAAATGGCCGCCAAATAGAAAATGAGTGGCGGGTGGAAAGTGGGTGGTAAGTGGGTGGTGGGTGGAAAAGGGGTGGCGGGTGGAAAGTGGGTGGTGGTAATAAGAAATAAATACATAACGCTCAATTTATAGGATTACATAAATTATTTATTCAGAAATTATTCTTATTGTCTAGGATACATAATTTTCATAATTGTAAAGGATGATGAGATGATGATGAGGATGATTATTATTATTATTATTATTATTATTATTGATCAATTAATGAAGGAACATAATTTTTTAGTGGAACGCTGATTACAATGTAAAATACCTTTGCCAGATAAGCTCTGAACAGGTTTACTTAAATTTTTACGATAACAATTTCGGTTTTGAGTAATTTCTTTAAACATTTTCATAATAATGCGATCGTTAGGTTTTGTGTCTGAAGAAAATAGTTTATGAAAGGATTGTAAAGACCGATCATTGAACAATCAGTGAAGCACAGTAATGCAGTACTGGCCACAAACATTAGACGATATATCTTGGAGTCTTTTCTGGTTCCATTCATATACATGGCAATTTCGCTTAAGACGCTGAGCGATTCTTGTGTCGAAGGTCGGCATTCCGAAGCTGTCGAAATAGATTCCTCGTCCATTTGAACCGAGGTAAACGGCAACCCAGTGGCTTCCTGCTTGGTTGTGGTTATCGGTGTTGATGATGATGGCACAGGGCCGGGACCATGTCCAGGGGA
>NW_021680651.1:184085-191161 GCF_001412515.2 Diachasma alloeum
CTCGTTAATCAATTCTCTTGAAATGAAGTGTCACGTTCAAGGGTCCGTACTCGAATGGTATCATTTCACCACGATTGCACCTTATATCTATTTCAATTGTGCGAAATGAGTATCTCATCAACGGAATATAATGAGGATTTGAAAAAGTAGCACAGTGTGTGGCTCCATATGTATAACCAGAAGCATTGAATGGCACCACTCGTAAAAGAGATGACTGCACATCACCTGTTACATAGGGTACACAAAGGTTACTATAGATGAACAAGCTTTCAGGTAAACCCCTGGCCAGACTGGCAGGTAGATATCCCTCACAATACGGCTTTGCGTTTGTGAAACTGTGCACGCGCCTCTCAAACCCCAACATATCAGCCAATTTATCCGAAAAGTCTAATGCGTGTACCGTGCTACCGCATGTTTTGGAGGTGCAATGTCTTCCAATTTTCACAAAGCCTTGTTGGGTAGAATACTCAAATTTTATATGATCCTTCAAGGGTGCAAAGTTATTCATGAAACCTACGAGATCGGTCAGGTCCTTGAAAACCGCAGTAGGTAGAAAAAATGTTTGTGGTAGATTTGCCTTGCCCTTATTGTCTTTTCCGCTACTAACAAAGTTGACAAAGTTGATGGAGGCATCTTTCCTATCACGTATATGTAAAAAATTACAAGGAACCTGTATCTCACTCAGGCCCACAACCCATTCTCCTTCCAACTCAACTTGTTTCGGGAGCAATATTGTATATTTTGATGCTGTATTATCGGGATGATAGTCCATGCTGCTGTTGTTTGGCAGTACCATATAAAATTCGTTCCTCTTCATTTTTTTTCAGTTACGTGCAGCTCTGACGCAGGCATCCACGAATCAAATTTATCAGGATATCCCTCCCAATGAACAAGAATTTGTTTATTTTTTCCTTTTCCTTGAGACAGGCCTCTTTATTTAGATAATAAATACTCGATTAAATAAATGAATTCGATAAGAAAATAATTGAAATTAAACAAGAAAAATGCAACGACAGAAGGCCTCCACCTGACGCGGCCTGTGGCAAGGGCTGTCAGGGCTCTGGAGAATCCTTTCGACAATTATTTATATTATTCGACAACAAATAAATTATTAATTGGGCGCCAGTTAATTTATCGATAATTAACAACGATGACTCGGCTCAGGGAGTGGAAGTTGGAAGACCCAGAAAGTAATCAATTCGACAGAGAGAGAGAAAGGAGAAATATAGGCAGGAATATGCAATAAAATTACTCACGTTCTATGTCGACAATTCACAAAATATATTAAGAAATAAACACCTCGGGAATCGACTCTTTCCACACAATAATTTACACAATGAAACAATACGAAAAAGACGATACAATGAAAAGAAAAACCACAAGAAAATATAATGTCCACGTGTGTACTGCCGGGGCAAGAGTCTCCTGCGGGGCCCTAAGCAGCCTGTTGCGTGGCAGCTAATCGATAGTTTTGGGCGCAAGCGCCGTCAATGTCGACTGGTGGCTGTTGCGCCTATTTTGAATATGAAATTCAAATATAAAATAAATAAATTAACCCTATAAGATTCCCGAGGGTATAAAATGTCGTCGACTTGAAGGGAAAATAATACCTCCTGTTACATCCTTTAGAGCGTATGACACGTTCAACTACGAATTCACCCTTGTCCGTTTGTTTATTGACAAGCACAAACTCTGGCTCGTAAAAAAATCCTTCAATTTGTTCATCAGCTAAATCTTTCAGCTCGTATATTGGTAATGATTGTTTGAGGACTGCTTTCGTTATTTGGAATATTTCTTTACTCCAATTAGTCTTATATCCTTTCTCAAAGATGCCTTTCGCTCGACTGATGCGCACATAGCCCCAACTTTATATTTAAAGGTTTCTTTACGAGATTTCTCCGACTTGTACCGATTTTGTATATTACGCCATGCATATGGAGCATTATCGATATTAACAGCCGCAGGTGCCATTTTTATTGACGAATGTCTCGAGTTGTTATAAGAGTCGACAATTTGTTCCAACACATCCATATATTTATATGTTCGACTATGTGTAAAGTAACGCCACATGCGCTCCTTCAGTGTTCGATTGAAACGTTCCACGATTGCGGCTTTTATGTCAGGATTACGCGCAACACGAAATTGAATTTTTCTATCAGAGAAAAATTTTTGGACTCTGCCAGCCATAAATTCTTTTCCGCTGTCAGTTTGTATACAAACAGGCACACGACCACCGCTCCTTCCCATTATACGTTTAAAGCCCTCGAGTACCTGCGGTGCCGACTTGTCCTTCAATGGTTCAACCCAGGCAAACTTGCTTAAAACGTCAATGACCACAAGTAAATATGAAATCCCATCATTGTATGTCTTTAGTGATCTCAACTCAACCAAATCAGCCTCCCATACATCATCAATGTTTGTCACTGTATAATGTAACCGTGGAAATTTACGTCTGATGGGTCTATGGAGAGTATAAGTATTCTGTGCGTTTAGCCAATTTTTTATTTTATTTTTTTCAATTTCATTCTTATATTTTGTGAGAATATTTCGTGCTCCCGTATAAGCCACAGGCTCTGGAGGATGAAAATAGGCCCCCGATAGTTTCTCTTCTTCTAAAATTGAAGCCATGATGAAAGTCCTGAGGTCTTTTTTTCTGTTTTGTCGTACGGAGAAAAAACTCACACTCTTCTCTTCAAATTCCGACGAGTACGGTGCACGAGCGAGCTGCGGGGTGTACCACCCTCCTCTTCAAAGCTTTCGTCCTCCGAAATCTCAGGCTGTACTTTGGGCCTACTAGAGGGTATTTGCGGTACACGATGAAATTTAGGGTTACCCATAAACTCGCGAGGTGTATTTATACTATGGAGATACACGGCAAAATGTTCCCAGCCTTTAGCTTGACAAGTTTTACGGGCTCTGACCACATCTTGAATTAAATCGACAATATTCACGCCATCAAGTGATTGACCATTCAAAGTCACTTGTCCCCTTGCATCCCACTTGAGTTTTCTTCCAGTGTCTACTCTATCGATGTATTCCAAAATACCCAAGGCTTTTCTTTGGAAGGTCGCAGGTATAGTCGCTACAATAGCTTTTGGATCGTATCGTTCGCTAGACCCCGTCTCGTCGGGGGTCTCCGTTTCTTGCACAGGTACTTTACTCTGCTGTGTATAAAACAAATAGCGTCTCAAAACGTCATTATACAATTTCCATTTCTCATGATCATCCTTGGGTGTTTTTGCATTCAAAATTTCCAATAATTGAGCATCCAATCGACTTGTATTAGTGCCAGGGGTTTGAGCTGATGGTTGAATCTCTTTAGCCAGCTCCGTTAGAACGTGATGAACGTCATGTGTAGAATTTTTCTTCAATTTTTCCACACTGTCTTCCGGCACAAGTATCATTTTTCGTGCATGTTCCATGATTATACAACAGCTGAAATGATTGCGCTAATGAGAGGCCCCAATAACATGGGCAGGAATGCGCCGCCTTTCTGATTGAGAATTTTTTTCTTGCTGGATAAACTCTGTCTTTTGTCTGCCAACTTTCTCAAGATTTTTTTATGTTTACACAATTTCGATTTTTCACAATTTTTCAATGGAATATTCCCATGTAATAAATTCAGAGCACACTCGCAAATACAACGAATCAAATCTTTATTGGCGTGTTGTATTAATGCTCGTCGTAGTCTCGGTGGGGCGTGGATCAGTGCGTGTAATAAGGCTGTATTTTTTTCTCCGAGCGACTTGCGAACACAGCCGCTTCCAGAGCGACTTGTCTTTGCCATTACACACGAACGACTGGTACACCACGTGATGAGCCTCCCCCTTTTATATTGTTTTCCTTTCGTGGAACATAAACATAGTGATAGGGGTCGCTGGGGAATACACTGGTACGGAATCTGCAGTTTTCAGGAGTTGACTGTTTTAAATCAAGCAGCAAATATCCATCAGCCTGGGATGTCGCATCGAAATATGCCTCTTGTAAAAATTTTGGATCCTCAGGATATATCTGACGAGCCAAATGGGCAATTTGTGCACGATCTCGAGGATTTTTGAATACGACAATATAATTTGTATTCAATGAAATATCTCGCTGTCCTTTTCCTTGGTGGAATAAATTTTGAGATATAAACATGACACTGAGATTTTTGTGATGACTGCCTTTTGTGAATAAGTCGACTATTGCACCATTCGATGATTCACGCATCAAGTCGTCCACAACAACCAATTTTGGTTTATTATCATCAAAATCTCCGGATCTTGGTAAACCTTCTCGAAATTCGACAAAATGTTTGTCACAATCCGAATATCCATCCTGCCACTCAGCATAATAGAAAATCACTTTTTCAATCGGTGTATTACACATTTCTTTAATTTCTTTCAAAAATCTTTTAACAAAAAATGTTTTCCCACAACCTGTGGGTCCACAAATCATGGCAGTGAAGGGATGTTTCCACCTTGTATCCATGTTGCCGTCTGATTAAGCATTGTAAAAAACTCGTCATTTTATACACTTGTATAAGATATTCAAAAAGTAGTATGTATTTCAAAACGGCAGGGGGGTGTCGTAAGGCCCAAGCGTTTGACCTGCTAAGGGAGGCTATTACCTCATTGGTCAAGGACAATACGCGTAGGCGTGAACAGGTAAAATACTGGAGATATACACTTGTCCCCCCTATGGCCAATAGTAGGACACTGACTTTTTCCAATATAGGCTGATTTTTTTCTCACTTAGCCACAGTTTTCTAAAACTTGTTCGGAATGACGGACTCAAACGATTTACCAGGGCCTAGTGGTGCTTCTAGAGGGAATACCCCACCTCTGGAGTGCGATTTTGAGTGGATAAATAATTTTAATCTGGACTTATTGAGTGATTTTGAAATTGAAGATAATTTTGAAGTGGATTTATTCGAGAGTTTTAGCCCCGAGTTTTTTGATGTTCAATATGGTGGTGGTAAAAAAGTGATCAATGATCCTGAGGCGCTCAAAGCCATTGAAGACTTCAATCTAGATTTACTAGATCAACACAATGGTGAGTATCGCATTATATGTTAATAATGATGAATATTTTTTTCTAAAAATATTCTTACCATTGAAAATAAATTCAATTTCAGATGCTCAATTTGGCCGAAATGAAGAGGACCCACCGTCAGCTCTGAGAACAATACGAAGGTCACGCCAGAGGCTCCCTCGTTTCAAACTCGACACACATGTGATGGAGTTTAGAATTAACCCTGTGCCTGAAAGTCGCAATCCGACCGACCGGGTGGAAGAAGCTTTTCGAGATGTCTACAATAATATCATAGAAGCCGGTGGCCGCGGAATGAATCGAATGTGCGTCACATTCAATTTTGCAAATATGCAAAGAGACAACGCATGGATAAGCCCACGTGCGATTAATGGATACGAGTTTCAAGATTTGTGGAATCTTGTGAGCTCTATTGCACAGAGCGCCAATGGTTTCGAATGTGAGGACACATTTTGGATAAAACTCCATGTGGCTGAAGCACCAGCAGGACAAGGAGACTTTTTCGAGAGAGAAATGAAGGGAGGTCTTAGCAGGAAGTGTGTCCTTCAAATTTCAAATAAGGATGGTTTGTGTTTACCACGATCACTCGTCGTAGCCAGAGTACACGCCAAGAAATTGAAGGCAAGGGCTGATAAGGGTGGAATACACGAAATGTGGCAATCTATTCGACAGTCTGTGGGTAAAATGCAGCGTGAGGAAGCCGAGCAACTGACCCGCGAGGCAGGGGTCGTTGTACCTGCCGATGGCTGTGGTTTAGAGGAAATTATACAATATCAAAGATATTTGGCACGTGAGGGGTGCATTATCAAGATTTGTTCTCTCAAAAGGAATGGCAAAGATCGCCCGGTACTCTACGATGGCACGCCTGAACTAACCAGGAGGGATATACCTACACAATATACTCTCCTCATTGTCTATTATCCGGAAGAGAAACACTATGAGCCAATTCAAAATTTACCTTCATTCTTCGGCTGCAAGTATTATTGCGAACATTGTAATACGCCCTACAGCTCTCAAGGGCATGTTTGTGATAAAACTTGTGACAGATGTCTAAAAAATCCACCATGTGACACTACAAGTGTGGATAAAATAGTGTGTGATGACTGTAATCGAGAATTCCACGGTCGATTGTGTTTCGAAAACCATAAGAAAGCAGGCTCTTTTGGAGGGATAAAACCAACAGTATGTGGAAACATAAAATTGTGTAAAAATTGCAATACGAAAATTGATCATCGGAATGCTCAGAAACACCAGTGCAACAAATATTACTGCTCTGTCTGCCAGAAGGATGAAGCCGCATCTCACCTGTGTTACATGCCTACATTGAAATTTAAGAAGAAAACAACGGTAAAACGTGTGGCGTTTGTTTTTTACGTCTTCGAAACACGACAAGACGATAAGATGGAAGGGACTGATGACGTCAACATACACCTGCCTACACTCTGTGTTGCCCAGACTGTATGTGACCGATGTGCAGAGATGAACGATGACGACATTATGAAAACTGAGGAGAATCTTGGAAGCCCATGCAGTGTGTGTAATCCTCGAGAACATGTTTTTGACGATGGCGATCCTGTGCGTGAATTTGTGAATTATATTACATCACTGGGTAAGGCGTATAAAAAAGTCATATGTATTGCACACAACGCGAAGGGTTACGACTCTCAATTCATTTTGAAAGATGTTATGAAACGAATAAACAGCGAAATTAAAGCAATTATTAACGGCACAAATATAATTTTGATGGATTTTGGGGATAATAAGTTTATAGATAGTTTGAATTATTTCCATATGGCTTTAGCCAGTTTACCGAAGGCCTTTGGTTTGGGAGATATTGCAAAAGGCTATTTCCCACATTTTTTCAATAAACGAGAGAATCAAGAATACCTTGAGCCTATACCTGAGAGAAAATATTATGGCGCGGATACGATGAATGTGCAGGATCGAGAAAAATTCTTAACTTGGTACAATGAACGTGTAGCCGAAAATTACCAGTTTGATTTCCGTAAAGAAATTTTGCATTATTGTAGACTCGATGTTACAAT
>NW_021680651.1:191318-191496 GCF_001412515.2 Diachasma alloeum
TATACCTGAGAGAAAATATTATGGCGCGGATACGATGAATGTGCAGGATCGAGAAAAATTCTTAACTTGGTACAATGAACGTGTAGCCGAAAATTATCAGTTTGATTTCCGTAAAAAAATTTTGCATTGTTGTAGACTCGATGTTACAATTTTAAGGAAAGCGTGTGTGGAGTTTCGT
>NW_021680652.1:0-328 GCF_001412515.2 Diachasma alloeum
AGAGAAAATATTATGGCGCGGATACGATGAATGTACAGGATCGAGAAAACTTCTTAATTTGGTATAATGAACGTGTAGCCGAAAATTACCAGTTTGATTTCCGTAAAGAAATTTTGCATTATTGTAGACTCGATGTTACAATATTAAGGAAACCGTGTATGGAGTTTCGTAAATTAATCATGAATGCTGGGAATGTTTGCCCATTTACAGAGTGTGTAACGATTGCTTCGACGTGTATGCGCATTTTTCAAACAAATTTTTTGAAAGAAAAACAGATGGGTGTTATACCTCAGGGCGGTTATCGTTTAGGAAAAACGCAATCAAAAGT
>NW_021680652.1:510-1869 GCF_001412515.2 Diachasma alloeum
TGTTATTGGCACGGTTGTCCACGGTGTTTCAAGTTTAATAGAGATAAAGAGTTGAGCCATAAGGATACATTAGAGAGTCGATATGAGAGAACAGGGGCAAATACAAGGGAATTGCAAAACTCGGGTTACGAAGTCGTTGAAATGTGGGAATACGATTTTATTCGTACAAAAAAGACAGATCTCCAACTGTCAAATTTTCTTGAAAATATCGATCAACAAATGTTTGTTGCTTTAGATCCTCGAGACGCGTTTTTCGGTGGAAGTACGGGAAATACCGTAACACACTATAATGTTAAAGAGAATGAAAAAATTCGATATGTCGACGTTTGTTCGTTATATCCATATGTTTTAAAGACGGGGATTTTTCCCATCGGTCACCCCACTGTACATGTAGGGAACGATTGTCAGCTCATATGTCCTAATAATGATATTTCGCGGATAGAGGGACTTGTGAAATGCCGCATTTTACCCCCGCGATGATTATTTCACCCAGTTTTACCTGTCAAAGCACACGGTAAGCTACTGTTTTCTCTCTGTCGGTCATGCTGCGAAGGTTTAGTACAAGACAATTCCCCTCATGATGACTCCACTGACCGCGAGTTTTTGGGGACTTGGGTCGCCCCAGAGCTTCGTAAAGCCATAGAAGTGGGGTATAAAATTTTGGAAATTAATGAAATTTGGGAGTATAAAAAAACAACACGTTATGATCCTATGACACGAACAGGAGGTTTATTTGCAGAGTATATAAACACTTTTTTAAAAATCAAACAAGAGGCTTCCGATTGGCCGGCAGAATGCATAGATGATGAATCCAAGGATAGATATATATCCGAATATGAGGCGAGAGAGGGAATAAAACTCGACAAGGATAAAATTTAAAAAAATGCTGGATTGAGAGCCATAGCAAAACTTTGTTCAAACTGTCTCTGGGGTAAATTTGGAGAAAGACAAAATTTAACGAAAAAGGCAATTATTTGGACATATGAGGAGTTTGCTAACATAATGTTCAATCTTGAAATCGAAGTGACAGGGCTTGTCCCTGTCGATAACGAGACTCTCATCATGTCCTGGAAACATTTAAACGAAGCTGCGGAACTGTCTACCAAAGCTAACGTTGTTATTGCGGCTTATACAACAGCTCACAGCTCACAAAAACAGCAAGAACGCGTTTTATATTATGATACAGACTCGGTTATTTACGTTAGCAATGGAACTAACGAGTTACCACTGGGGAGTTTTCTGGGTGACTTGACCGACGAAGTAGAGGGCTACGGAGAAGGGAGTTTCATTACGTCTTTTGTCTCTGGCGGTCCAAAATTTTATACTTATCGCGTGAAAAAACCGGATGGAAACATCGCA
>NW_021680652.1:4610-16464 GCF_001412515.2 Diachasma alloeum
TTTCTAGAAAAATATATTCGGCTCCATATCAGCTCGAAAAATTCACCGTCCTCAAAATAAAAGAGAGAGAGAGAGAGAGAGAGAGAGAGAGAGAGAGAGAGAGAGAGAGAACGTATTGTCCGCTCTTTGCGTCATTCATGGTTGCAATCCTTTGTTATCCCTTTAAAAAAAAAATTCAAAAGCGTAATATCTCTCCGGAGTCTCAAGGACAGTGACTCCAATGTCCTGGAGAGCGACATCCGGACCCTTACCGACGCCGTCCTCCACGGTTGGACCACCAGCAGAGGGGCCCGACTCCCGACACCCGTCCGATATATCCTGTCCGACAGTTTTTCTATTTACCCGTCAGCCCTTTTCCACCCACTTTCCACCCGCCACCTCTTTTCCACCCACCACCCACTTTCCACCCGTCACTCATTTTCCATTTGGCGGCCATTCCCACTTCCTGTGACCCTCGGACCCCAAGTTTGAGGCCCTGCACCCCAGGGGGCCCCCCAGCGCGCCGACGACCTCTTCAAAGGCATGCCGCCGAGGGGGGAGGGGGAACGTGCACGTGCACTTCCTGAAAAAAAGGGGGGAGGGAGCGTGGGAAATTCGCCAATAATGCCCTCTTACTACTGACACTAACTAGCAGCAACCATTTCAGATGGTGACTGCCACCTTCTTGGTTACTATAAAAATTCCAATGTTTCGAATACTTCGTATGAACGGATATACACGTTTTCTGTCCAAATTTCAAGTTGATGTCTCGATTTTTGCACAAACTAGTCTGATTACAAAGTTTTTCATGACAAAACAGAAAAACGGAAACATTTCGAATACTTTGTATAAACCAGTACATGTTTTGATTGATTTAGATAGAAGGCATCGAAATGTATGTTTCGAAACAAAAGTGAAATCGGTTGGGTAGTTTTGAAGATATTGCATATAAAAGATTTTCCGAAAAAGTCCAATATCCCTGAAACTGCTGATGCGATTGAAACTCATCTTCAATACGAACCGTTGTTATCATGAGTGGGAAATTCTGTTCAAATTTCAAGTTGATATCTTGATTTTTGCACAAGCTAGTGATTACAAAGTTTTTTTTATGAAAAAAAAACAGAAAAAACGGGAATTTCTCAAAAACTTTGTATCAACGTGTGTATAGGATTTGAATGATTTAAGGCCCGGGTAGAAGGATTTTTGCCCGACATGTCCCGAGAAAATTCTCTATAAAAAGTCGGAAATAATGCTTTTTACGGAAAGTAGAATCACGCGAGTCTCAATTTATGAAAAAA
Source organism: Diachasma alloeum (assembly GCF_001412515.2). Taxonomy (NCBI): domain Eukaryota; kingdom Metazoa; phylum Arthropoda; class Insecta; order Hymenoptera; family Braconidae; genus Diachasma; species Diachasma alloeum. The sequence continues at coordinate 5,888 of NW_021680652.1, forward strand.
TTCAATTTATGTTTCAAAAAATAGATGATGAGTTGAACCGTGATGATAAATAGGTCTCAAGGGGGAGAGAATAGATAATTAATTTTTACTTCGCCGTAGATAATACACGACAAAAATACCTCCAACGCCCGCAACCAAACGGGGCACCCTGCTAATATGGCGGTTAAAAATGTCCAATAAACAAACACTCACAACAATTTTCACAAGTACTACACACTCCCGAGACCTTATTATCGCTACATGAACTGTTTTATTATATTTTTTATCAATTTTCCCTAGGAGATTAGATCAGTATAGATCGCGTACTTGTACTTGGCCAAATTGAGGCGAATAGTTGTCGCCATATTGCCATATGCAGTTCTACGGGAATGTGACAGATGGCGCCAGCCGATCTTCGAAAATCTCTCACAACAATGAGAGATTGTCAGGCGACAGGGTTCCGGAGCGTATGATTATCGGGACCCACGGGTGGCAGATTTTTTTTTTATTCCACACGCAAGAATATATCGATATTTTGGTAATTATACTAATATAAAAAATCTAGAAAAGTAATAATAATCACGATGAAAATGTAAATAATAATGATGACGATACTAATAACAATGATATTTTGATCATTTGGTTGATTTTTATTAAAAATTCCAGATACTTGTAATGCCTTTGTTGCATGAGAACCAATAGTTTGTAATGTTTTTGTACAACTGTTTGTGTTGACGCGAATTAAAATTAAGTCATCAGGACTTTTCTCGCGTTTTCTAAGAAAGTTCTCTCGTAAAAAGTCTGTAGATTTTGACTGTAGTCAATATAATAATACTGAAAAATCAATTATTGAAATAATAATTATTTCTTTCTGTATAACATTTTTTTTTCACTATAGTTAATATCCACAGACCTTTTCCAATAGAATTTTCTTAGAAATGGCCACAAAACTTCTGAGTGCTTTTTAATTAATGAAAATCACCGAATTTGCGCTAAATTTCGGAGAAAGCTCCAATATAGAAAATTTTTGAGAAAATTCGCCGATTCTCTAATCAAAAATCCGATTTTCAAAAAGAAAAAAATCTAACTCTCAATTCGTAAAAAAAGTTTAGAGTTGAATTTTTGATTCTCCATTATCTCTCAATTTACTCCGAACTTTTTTTTAGAGTTGAAAATTAGATTATTGATTCTAAATAATCTCGCAATCTAATCTCAAGTTTTTCTGAGAGTTGAGAACTGAATTTTTTTTTGACAATGGTATTTTTGATTCTCAATTATCTCTCAATTTATTTTCAGATTTGCATTTTGAAAATTGAATTTTTGATTATCAATTGCCTTTCAATTTATACTCAACTTTTCCACAGAGTTGAGAATTCGTTTATTTTTAAACTAAGATTCAGATAGAGCTGCGAATGCATTACATGACCCGTCATTGACGTTCATATGACGAGACGTTTTCCACAACTATCACAATTCCCCCCGCCCCCTTCTATGACCGTCACAATTGGCCAAGAAAAAATGACAGTCATTTTTTATCTATACAGATGCGAGCTCATATTCCATACGCAATACCCCCTTCCCGTGGTCACTAGGAGGTCGATGGAATTCTATCATTGGATTTTATGTTTTTGGGGGTGAGGAATTCGAATATGTTGTTTATTTTGTCCTCCCGTCACGCAATCATTTGTTATAAACAAATTAGTCCCCTTTTTTAGTGAATAAATGTTCTTGCGGGAAAACAAAGAGAGATACAGAAAAATTGTTCCAACAAAAGTTATTCCTCTTTCTTTCACCAATGAAATGATTTTCGACTCGTTCAAATCGGTCCAATACTTCCCGAGATACAGGACCAAAGAGTGAGCGCGGGTAGATAGACTGCGCGGACGACGGGTGAGTATGGGCATGAAGCAGAGTATCTGAGTGAATACCGTTGGTTTGTACATTCCGTATTGCATTAGATTACTGCAGAAAGGAATAATATCTGTAATCTGTCGATTATTTCTATTTTCTCTCATACTCTTCATGTCGGGTAAGGGACAAAACGCGTTCCATGCTTCGAGAGGACAACGTAAAAATGTCGCCAGCAACTTATAATGATAATGTATAATTCCTGTTATCGGATGAATAGAAGACCCCTTCATATTGAAGATGAAGATATCTGAAAAGAGAAAATGATAAATAATGAGTCAATTACATGAAAATTCATTAATTTATCCTCCACCTTTATTCATAGGATTTTGGAATTTTTTAGATGAAGTGCAGTTACAATACACGATGGACACATTGTTGAACATCATGTTGCATCATTGTTGCAAACACAAACGATATTCGTTTAGATACACTGCTCCGCGCCCATACTCACCCGTCGTCCGCGCTATCCACCCGCGCTCACTCTTTAGCCTGTATTTCGAGAAGTATTGGATCGATTTCGACGAGTCAAGAATCATTGTATTGGTGAAATAAAGAGGAATAACTTTTGTTTAAAATTTTTTCTGTATCTCCCTTTGTTTTCCCAGAAGAACATTTATTCACTAAAAATAGGGACTAATTTGTTTATAACAAATGAGTGCGCGACGGGAGGACAAAATAAATAACATATTCGGATTCCTCACCCCCAAAAACATAAAATCCAATGATAAAATTCCATCGACCTCTTAGTGACCACGGGAAGGGGGTATTGCGTATGGACTATCATCGTTTTATTATCAATTTTTCTTTGAATTCATTTTGCATTAGCCTAATGTGCATTTTGAAATAAAAATTACGGTGATTTTCCATTTATCTAGAGATGAAGCTATGTTATTTATGACAGTCACAAATTAGAAATAAGTTTGACGGTCATTATGTATCCATATAGATGGTTTGACAACAATTTGCTTACAAATTATTGTGTGTAGTTATGAAATTCGTGCGTCATATGCCGGTCATTTTTTGGTCACATGACGCGATCTCAAAAATCACTGTCATTTTATATCTCTAATTCAGAATCATTGAGAATCAACAATGCTATTTTCAAAAACAAAAAAATCAAATTATCAGTTCTTAAAAAAGTTGAAAGTAGATTGAGAGTTAATTGAAAATCAAAAATTCTTTTTTCATACGCAATCCGGAGAATTTTTTCAGAGTTTTCAAAAAACTGGATAATTTTCTCCAATTTTTTATAAAAACGCGGAATTTTCGCAGTCTTTAATAAACTGGAGAATTTTCTCGAAAAACGGAGAATTTTGTCGAATTCTCTAGAAAACCGGAGGATCCCCCGAATTTATTAAAAAAAAAAAACTTACTAATCACATCCCATCAATTCCCGTCAATTCCCGTCCCACGTGACGGGAACCACCACTACACCTCCATGTAGCATATCATCAAACTTACTAATTTACTAATTTACTAACTTACTAATTTTCTAATTTATTAGAAAATCGATGAATTTCACCCAATTTGTTAGATAACCGTAGAATTCTTCCGAACTTATGAGAAAATCGGCGAACCTCATGCAATTAGTAGAAAATCCGAGAATTACCTTGAATTTTCTTGAATTTTCCCAAAAACCCAATAATTTTCTCAATTTTTTTTACAAAACTGGAACATTAAGTCGAAATTTTTAGAAAATGGAGAATTTTTTCGATTTTTTTTTTAAATCGACGGATTTTTTCGAAAACCGGAGAATTTTCTGGAACGCTCTCGGAAACTTGGCTCTTCCGGATCAAATTGAGAGTTGGACTCTGGATAATTTCTGGTTTTTGAGAGAAAATTTAGGGTTAGTTGAAAGTTGGAGTGACGAGGCGTAAAATGCATTTTATGCCGGTTGCCCTCTTTTACTATCAACTTTATTATCGGGATTGAAAATTTGATTTTTGAATTTTGATTCTCAGGTATCTCTGAATGTACCCTTAACTTTTTTGAGAGTTGAGAGTTGGATTTTCGATGCTCAATTGTCTACCAATCTACTCTGTGAATTGAGAGTTGATTGAAAATCAAGAATCCAACTCTCAATTTTTTTGAAACCATTCAGAACTTATTGAGAATCAAAAATCCTGTTTTCAGTAGTAATACCACTAGTGCTCCGAAATAATTGGATATTTTCCGATAGCTTCGTTCCTAAGCAATGAAGTTATCAAAAAATATTCGATTAATTTTCGAGCACGAGTGGTATTTGACGGGTTATTTGTCCACTCGGATTTCGGCCAAGTAGAGGGCAGTGAACAACACCCGGATACATTTACACAGCCATACATTTATAACGCACTTTTTCGTTTATCTGTCAGACAGAATATTAAACGTGAAATGCGTTGAAAGATAAGAAACATTTGAAGAGCTACTAGTCAATTTCCGTGGGAATTTTTTTAGAAATTTCCGAAATAAAACTGTTTGACAGCCTCAAATACTGCGCTCTGATTGCCTGAAATCCGAGTGAGAAGAATAATCTGTAGTAATACCACGAGACTTCCAAAATTATCGGATATTTCTCAATTGTTTTGTTGCGTAACAACGAGAGGGAGAAATTTTGCAGATTAAAATCGCGAGCGCGCAGCGCGAGGGCTTTTTATGCAAAACTTATCCCGATCGTTGATACGCAGGAAAACATGAGGGAAATGTCCAATTAATTTTGGAGGTCGAGTGGTTTTCGACGGATTATTTTTGGCAATCAGATCCTTCCCAAACCGATTCATTTTGACTTTCTTCATGACTTTTTTCACTCCAAAGAATAATATTTGACAGTTATTTGGTTAGAGAAACAATTGCAGAGCTAGAAGGAAATTATCAAAAGCTAGGGGGTAATAACCGCTGTAATTTTAATTTGAAAGTACTTCATGTTATTGAGTACTGAACTCTGATTGGCTCAAGGAAGGCTAGATTCGATTACCAAAAATAATCAACAAAAAAAATCAACATTCAATTCTCAAAAAGTTTTCGAGAGAATTCTCCGACTCTGAAAAATTAGAAGAAATTCTCCAGTTTTATAGAAAATTCTAGAAAATGCTTGGGTTTTTTAAAAAGTCACGAATGAAAAAATTTAACCCGCGATTACTCGTTCAATGAGCGCGGCCCCGCCCGTTTTTGTCTATTTATATTTTTGTGTTTCTTGACGTTTAAAAATTCTGAAAAATTAGAGTTCCTAGTTCAATCTTTTTATTGAGCGTTGGCATTGTCTGTTTTTTTCTCGAAAAATTTGTTTAGCTAAAAAAAAAAAGAAAGGTCGAAGGGACAGAAAAGCCCGCCGCGCCGCTCCTTCCAGTGCGAGTGAATCTCTGTCGACCACTCGAGCGAGCTACATTTACTGCTTCATTCACTGTCACATTTGAAAGGCGCACGTAGCGCTAGGTACCAACATGGCAACAGCGCGTTCATTTACTCCAGCGGCGCTGCGCTAACCGTGCGATGAACGAAGGCTGGCGGCCGAGCGCGAGTGATCGAGGGTTAATATAAATATTTACCTAGCGAATTGGTTAGAAAATTCTATTGGATATCTATTGAACTCTCAATTAGTTTTTGGCCGATTATATTGAGATGTTCAAAAAAAAAATTCAATAGAAAAAGTCAATAGAATTCCATTAGTTTTCTATGTAACTTATTCTTTTGGGATATTTTCTATAGAGTTTCCTCTTCTCAAAATTTCTAACTTTTTTCGTTTGATTTTCTTGATGATAACAAAAGGAAAATAGACTGAAAAAAAACTTGGAAAATTTGAGTCAAGGACATTCTATAGAAAATATCCGAAGAGGATATGTTAACTAGAAAAATCGAATTCCACTGACTGTTTCTATTGAATATATTCTATTGAACATTTTACTAGAATCGGCCAAAAACTAGTAGAAAATTCACAATAGAAATTCCTAAAAAATTCGCTACATTTTCCTATTAAAATTTTTCATACGCGGTTCTTGAAAATTCTTAGGTTTTCGAGAAAATTCCAAGAAAATTTTCCGGATTTCGAGAAAATTATAGGAATGACTCTGCCGAACCAAGTGGATAGTTAAATAGGAACAGGAGCCGAAAAAAAGCGAAAAATGTGAAAATCGACTCTTGGCCATTAGACCCTAGAAAGATCAAGATCAAGGTTGAACGTGAGTCAACTTTGGGCCAACTCTCCATTGACATTTGGTTAAATTTGGGTCAACTTTAGCTTGGCCTTGGGTTAACCTTGGCTTGACCACAAGTCAACCTTGGCTCGACCACGGGTCCACCTTGACTTGACCATCAATCCACCTTGGCTTGACCATGGGTCAACCTTGGCCTGACCATGGGTCAGCCTTGGCCTGACCATGGGCCAGCCTTGGCCTGACCATGGGTCAGCCTTGGCCTGACCATGGGTCAGCCTTGGCTTGACCGTAGATCAGCCTTGGCTCGACCATGGGTCAGCCTTGGCTTGACCATGGGTCGACCTTGGCCTAACCATGGGTCAAGCGTGGCTGGGCTATGAATCAACCTTGGCTTAACCATGGGTCAGGCGTGGCTTGACCATGGATCAATCTTGGTTTGGCCACGGGTCAAATTTTGGCTGACTATGGGTCAACCTTGGGTTGATTATGGGTCAACCTTGGGTTGACTACGGGTCAACCATGGCTTGACCGCGGGATCTGTTGATTAAATCTTGATTTAACCTTGACGAAACCTTGGTTAAACCTTGATTAAGCCGCGATTAAAATCTCATTAAACTTCGATTAAATGCTTTTTAGGCTATAATTTCAAAGCAAATGAGGCAATCGCCGCTATCTTCGAACTCGACCGAGGTAACAGCCAAAAGAATATTTTAAGCCATAATTGAAAAGATTTCGGTGATTATTTTTTGAATGATCGTCGAAAAACTAAATCTGAAAAAAAATCAGATACGTACATACATACATATAGTATATGGACATGATTTAAAAACTGCATATTCGAGCTCCTAAGACCAAAATTACTCATCCTGGCACAAAACATGAAAATTTCAGATTTGACGAATACATCAGGGCTTCCTTTCGGAAGCAAAAAATCCAACTGTCAACTTTTACAAAAATTTTCAAGTAGATTGAGAGAGAATTAAGAATAAAAAATCCTATTTTCATGAACAAAAAAATTCAACTTTCAATTCCCAAAGAAGGTAAGAGTAGATTGTGAGACAATTGAAAATCAAAAAAATTGAGTCGATTGAAAGACAATAGGGAATAAAAAATGCAACTGTCAACTATAAAAAAAATAGAGAATAGATTCAGAGATAGTTAAGAATCAAAATTCCAAAATAAAATTTTCAGTTCTGAAAAAAGTTGATTGAAATTGAAGAAGTCACTAAAAATAATCCAATTGTCTGTTTTAACCCGTCACTAGGCGCGCTATGAGCGATTTCTTCACAAAAATTTTCAATCCATAGGAAATGCACCTTACAAGCGCCAATCTTTTACTGAATTTTTTTATATGCCTCAAGTAACTCTGCTATTCGACTCTCGTGGTGATCAAAGTCGTCTATTTGTCAGGGTTGAGTAGGAAACTAATATTTTCTTCGACACAGTCGAAATTTTCCACGTGTTACGGGTACGGCGCTCGTGCCGCAGAACGCCGAATAGCACCGTCTATGGCGATATTTGGCTCTATTATTACGAGAAGCCGATGAGCGATTCCCTCATCGCGCGTCTCAAGAACGGTGGTGGAACCGCGCGCCTACTGACGGGTTAAAAATGTCAATAGTAAAGAGATCGGATGGCATAAAATATATTTTTGGTCTCGTCACTCCGACTCTCAACTGACTCTCAATTTTCTCTCAAACACAAGGGAAATTATGGAGAGTCCAACTATCAACTTGGTCCGCCAAGGATATCCCTATAATTTTCTCGAAAATCGAAGAATTTTCCTAGAATTTTTTAGAACGTTCTCGAACACCTTAAAATTTCCTCGATTTTTTTTTTTGAAAATTCGAGATATTGTTACAGGGGAGGGTAGGGCAATATGGACACCAGATTTAAATGAGTTGAAATTGATCAAATCTACTCTTCTGACTTCATTTGAAGGTCATAAAAACCAACACATTCTCATAAGACTGCGTCATAAGAAAAAACAGGGTAAAATGGACACCTCGATTTCTTCCTCAATTTTGTATGTTTCAACAATTTTATTCAATTTCTGAAACGCTAGTCATGATTGTGATTTTCAAATTGAAAAAAAAAATTATTTTTGACGTTCGTCGCGGGGGGTGGTAAATCAAAATTTTCCTTGCTCATTTATCCTCCTCTCCGCCTATTGTTTTATGGCGATTTCCTCTGTGAATAGAAAAGTAGCCATCTTACAAATTTTGCAAATGAACAAAAGGTCAGATGAGTAGGGCGTGCAATTGATCATTGGAAAAAAATTAATAATTTCAAAGTTATTTCAAGAGTAAAACAGGAAATTCAAAGCTACTGTATATTTCAAACTTCAATGTAAAATTTAATAGAGTCAAAGTTTGTTTGCTAATAACTTTCCCAACTCTAATTTTTCTTTATAAAAAGATACCGACACGATTCTGTTGGAAAATGTCCTTTGAAAATATTCTTCATTTTTTAATAGGACCAAATTCTCGGATGTCTATTTTACCCCACTCTTGAATAATTTCTCAGTTGTGGACTTTGCCAAGAAGCAATTTTTAAAAATCAATTATTGAAAATGTTTTGAGTGTTCATTTTAGTTCCGTCCATACAGATTTAGTAGGTGTCCATAATGCCCAATGAAACGATTTTCAAAATTTTGAATTAAAAAAAAAAATTCGCAAATTTTTGAGTGTCCATTTTACTCTTGTTGTCCATATTGCCCCACCCCCCTCTAATTTTTTCAAAAACCGGAGAATTTTCCTTGAATTTTCTCGAAAACCTAAGAATTATCTAGAACTGTCTCGAAAATCCAAGCTTTTTCCGGAATTTTCTAGAAAACTGAAGAATTTCTTTGAATTTTCCAGAGAATAGGAAAATTTTCTCGAAAACCTAAAAAATTTCTCGAACGTGCTCGGACACCCTACACTTTCCTCGAATTTTGTTTGAAAACTCTAAATATCCTTATAATTTTTTTCAAAAATAGGAGAATTTTCAAGAATTTTCTCAAAAACTGGAGAATTCTCTCGAAAATTGAAAATATTTCTTGAAAACTTCATGGGAAACATGAGAAGATCTACCGGAAAAAATAAACACGAACAGAATAAGAAAGGAAAACTGCGGGGCCCCTTCCAAGTCCCACTTTTATATGTCACCCTGCTTTCCTGCCATTCCCGCAGTTACCGACATAGCTATGGTCGGGATAAAGCTTCTTGCTTTAACCGCAAACTAGGGGGGGGGGCGTAAATCCCTATATAAAGATCCGTGAGGTGAAAAGTGTCATGGCGGAGGTCCATGGGCACTGAACGTTCTGATTGGTCGAATGGAATGGCAAGTGTCATGGCGGTCCGGGAATTATCCAAATGTCATGTTAAATGGCGCACGCATACTTTTTCAAAGGGAGTCATTAGTTCTCACACAAATTAATAATTATATAAAATGTGTAGCATAATTAAACTATATCATTCCAGTAGAAAATAGTAATAATTTTTATCATTGATATTCAAAAAAATGTTAAAACGCCACAACTGTGATGGTTTACATCAGTGATTGGCGGTAGTAATGCTGAAGATAGGAAACTTCATTGTTCCAATCGTTGGGCCAGTGTTTACTAGCGGTGGCGCTGATGGCGAGCTCCATCAGTAACGATGCAATCGCAGCCCCCTCATTTATAGATAGGTGGCGCTGCGCATATCTCCGGTAACGAGTAGAGTTTCTCGCCTCTATAATAGTGAGTTCATCAGTCGTAGAGGAAATAGGATCTTTCTTTCTGCGACTGACCACCGAGGAGAACGAATCAACCACAATTAATTTGACCGGTATTTTCTGTTTGTAAAGTGAAACTTTTTATCCTTATATCCTTATATAAAAAAAGCATGCATTGGAAACTGTCATGGCGGAGAGCATGTAAAAAGTGTCATGGCAGCGCATGAAGGATGCATTTTCATCATGAGAATGAGCAATGCGGCCGCGACGGCGCTGTTCAGGGAAGCGCGCGTAAATTATAAATCGGATTCTCTATGTGAAATGAAAAATTCTTCGAATGATGATTGATAATTGGATAACTTGAAAGCCAAGAATGGAATGAAACAAGTGGGAAATTACGTGTATCATCATATAGTATATGCATATTTTCTACACATGGATTTGTTTATAATGAGGGGAATGGGAAATTATTTTTTGGCGATGGATGTTAAAAATTGAAAGGTAGTTGAAATGATTGATACTTAGATGAACTTTAATGTCAAGAGTGGAATAAAATAGAAGTGATTAATTCCTTTCGTCACAATATAGTCAATATATTTTTACTCCTAAATTAACAATTCGCTTCCGCATGGAATTTCTATAATGGTGGATTTTCCAATTGAATTCAATGATTTATTGTATTCAATATCGCCTCAATGTTGGCAGCCAGCATTGTCTCAAAAATATTGGTTTCAAAATATTTTTTTTCAACAACAGATGATGCAATCAATCTCATGATCGAACTTGGTCAAAGTGGCATTGGGAAGAATATTTTAAATCATAGTTAGATTCATTTAAACAATCATTTTTTCAGTTATC
>NW_021680652.1:18001-19191 GCF_001412515.2 Diachasma alloeum
AAATTGATGTCAATGATTTATTGTATTCAATTTATTGACATTGCCTCAATGTTGGCAGCCGACATTGCCCCGAAAATATTGGTTTCAAAATAATGGTTTTCAACAACAGATGATGCAATCAATCTCATGATCGAACTTGGTTAAGATGGGATTAGGAACCATATTTTAAATCATAATTATCGTAGAAAAACGATCGGTCAGACACATTCATACATACGGACATGGTCTAAAAATTGCATATTCGAAGTTCTGAGGCCAAAAGTAGTTATCCTGATGCAAAAATTGGCATTTTCGGATTCAACAAATAGTCCCATTCGGAAGCAACAATAATGAAATATAAAAATGGTATGATTTTATTGCTTTCATTCGGAAGGAAAATAAATCTCATGTTTTTCTAAATGATTCAGACCAAATTCGAGACTTATGTAAATAATTTGATTTCAATTTTTTTATTAAATTTTCTTTTAGAAGCTTTGTGTAATGAAATCAATACGTAAACCACAAAATCAAAGAATATTGAATATTCTCCATGCAATAAAAAAGTTGGAATACTTTTTATTCAAAGATTTTAAATCATCTAATTTATCAATTAAATTGGGTAGGAAAAGCTTGAAAATAAAGAATGGCGTAATGGAATAAATAATTAGCGGAGTTGGAACAAAATTCCATAAATACTTGCTTTTACCAACATTCTCTTCTTAGGAATTAATAATAGAATGCCTCAAATTTCCGAAAAATATAATTTTTTCACATAAAATTGAAGTTTGGTGTGATTTTTTAAGCAGAAAAATTCGTAANCTGGCGGATGAGTCCGAGACCTATCCGAGAGTAGCTCCGACACTCGGAATGGACACTCATTCGACTCTCGGATTTTCGGAGGTTAGGGCGCCAAACTCCAGTAAAGACTCTCGTCCGAGAGTGCATCCGAGAGTTGTTTATGCCTTCACAAATCAATTTGTTTATTAATTGAGGGTGCATTAGATAAGTTGAAAATCCTTTGTGGACCCAATGTAGGTAGGAAGGGTAATTGAGGGTCCCTTAAACATTGCTGAAAGCAGTCTCGGATCAAGTCTCGGACGAGAGTAGAGATACGAGAGTGGTTAAGTAATTGGCAAATTAATTATTTAATCATTTCCGATTAGTTAGAGGGGCTTTGAGTAGCAAGAAAAACATTTTTGGAGCGTCTATCG
>NW_021680652.1:19275-22501 GCF_001412515.2 Diachasma alloeum
CCCTGGCGGATGAGTCCGAGACCTATCCGAGAGTAGCTCCGACACTCGGAATGGACACTCATTCGACTCTCGGATTTTCGGAGGTTAGGGCGCCAAACTCCAGTAAAGACCCTCGTCCGAGGGTGCATCCGACAGTTGTTTATGCCTTCACAAATCAATTTGTTTATANATAGAATGCCTCAAATTTCCGAAAAATATAATTTTTTCACATAAAATTGAAGTTTGGTGTGATTTTTTAAGCAGAAAAATTCGTAACAATTCAGGAAAAATTATTCTTGAAAAATTGATTATGATGGAATCNACTCGGAATGGACACTCATTCGACTCTCGGATTTTCGGAGGTTAGGGCGCCAAACTCCAGTAAAGACTCTCGTCCGAGAGTGCATCCGAGAGTTGTTTATGCCTTCACAAATCAATTTGTTTATTAATTGAGGGTGCATTAGATAAGTTGAAAATCCTTTGTGGACCCAATGTAGGTAGAAAGGGTAATTGAGGGTCCCTTAAACATTGCTGAAAGCAGTCTCGGATCAAGTCTCGGACGAGAGTAGAGATACGAGAGTGGTTAAGTAATTGGCAAATTAATTATTTAATCATTTCCGATTAGTTAGAGGGGCTTTGAGTAGCAAGAAAAACATTTTTGGAGAGTCTATCGANAAAAATTGCATATTCGAAGTTCTGAGGCCAAAAGTAGTTATCCTGATGCAAAAATTGGCATTTTCGGATTCAACAAATAGTCCCATTCGGAAGCAACAATAATGAAATATAAAAATGGTATGATTTTATTGCTTTCATTCGGAAGGAAAATAAATCTCATGTTTTTCTAAATGATTCAGACCAAATTCGAGACTTATGTAAATAATTTGATTTCAATTTTTTTATTAAATTTTCTTTTAGAAGCTTTGTGTAATGAAATCAATACGTAAACCACAAAATCAAAGAATATTGAATATTCTCCATGCNGGATCAAGTCTCGGACGAGAGTAGAGATACGAGAGTGGTTAAGTAATTAGCAAATTAATTATTTAATCATTTCCGATTAGTGNAGTCATGGTCTCCGAAAATCGCAATTTTTTCAATCATTTCATTAGTCTACCCTGGCGGATGAGTCCGAGACCTATCTAAGAGTAGCTCCGACACTCGGAATGGACACTCCTTCGACTCTCGGATTTTCGGAGGTTAGGGCGCCAAACTCCAGTAAAGACTCTCGTCCGAGAGTGCATCCGAGAGTTGTTTATGCCTTCACAAATCAATTTGTTTATTAATTGAGGGTGCATTAGATAAGTTGAAAATCCTTTGTGGACCCAATGTAGGTAGAAAGGGTAATTGAGGGTCCCTTAAACATTGCTGAAAGCAGTCTCGGATCAAGTCTCGGACGAGAGTAGAGATACGAGAGTGGTTAAGTAATTGGCAAATTAATTATTTAATCATTTCCGATTAGTTAGAGGGGCTTTGAGTAGCAAGAAAAACATTTTTGGAGCGTCTATCGGTGGACGGGGTATGTGAAGGTCCCTTAAACATTGCTGAAATCAGTCTCGGATGGAGTCTCGGACGAGAGTAGCGATACGAGAGTGGTTTAGTAATTAACAAATGAGTTTGTTAATTATTTTTGATTAATTGGAAGTTCCTTAGGTAGTACGATAATGATTTTTCGATCGGCTATCGATAGAGGGAGGAATGGGGGGTCCCTTGAACATTGTGGAAACCAGTCTCGGATCGAGTCTCGGACGAGAGTAGCGATACGAGAGTGGTTTAGTAATTAACAAATGAGTTTGTTAATTATTTTTGATTAATTAGGGGTTGCTTAGGTAGTATGATAATGATTTTTCAATCGGCTCATGGCAGAGGGAGGAATGGGGGGTCCTTGAACTTTGCGGAAACCAGTCTCGGATCGAGCTCTCGGACGAGAGTAGCGATACGAGAGTGGTTTAGTAATTAACAAATGAGTTTGTTAATTATTTTTTATTAATTGGATGCACATTGAGTTTCAAGAGAATGATTTTTCAATCGGCTATCGATAGAGGGAGGAATGGGGGGTCCCTTGAACATTGCGGAAACCAGTCTCGGATTGAGTTTCGGACGAGCGTAGCGATCCGAGAGTGGTTTATTAATTGACTAATGAGTTTGTTGATTATTTTTTATTAATTGGATGCACATTGAGTTGCAAGAGAATGATTTTTCAATCGGCTATCGATAGAGGGAGGAATGGGGGGTCCCTTGAACATTGTGGAAACCAGTCTCGGATCGAGTCTCGGACGAGAGTAGCGATACGAGAGTGGTTTAGTAGTTAACAAATGAATTTGTTAATTATTTTTCATTAATTGGGGGTTCCTTAGGTACTATGATAATGATTTTTCAATCGGCTGGCGGATGAGTCTGAGACCTATCCGAGAGTAGCTCCGACACTCGGAGTGGACACTCATTCGACTCTCGGATTTTCGGAGGGTAGGACGCCAAACTCCAGTAAAGACTCTCGTCCGAGAGTGCATCCGAGAGTTGTTTATGCCTTCACAAATCAATTTGTTTATTAATTGAGGGTGCATTAGATAAGTTGAAAATCCTTTGTGGACCCAATGTAGGTAGAAAGGGTAATTGAGGGTCCCTTAAACATTGCTGAAAGCAGTCTCGGATCAAGTCTCGGACGAGAGTAGAGATACAAGAGTGGTTAAGTAATTGGCAAATTAATTATTTAATCATTTCCGATTAGTTAGAGGGGCTTTGAGTAGCAAGAAAAACATTTTTGGAGCGTCTATCGGTGGACGGGGTATGTGAAGGTCCCTTAAACATTGCTGAAAGCAGTCTCGGATGGAGTCTCGGACGAGAGTAGCGATACGAGAGTGGTTTATTAATTTACAAATGAGTTTGTTAATTATTTTTTATTAATTGGTGGTTCCTTAGGTAGCAAGATAATGATTTTTCAATCGGCTATCGATAGAGGGAGGAATGGGGGGTGTCTTGAACATTGCGGAAACCAGTCTCGGATCGAGTCTCGGACGAGAGTAGCGATACGAGAGTGGTTTATTAATTTACAAATGAGTTTGTTAAATATTTTTGATTAATTGGAGGTTCCTTAGGTAGCAAGATAATGATTTTTCAATCGGCTATCGATAGAGGGAGGAATGGGGGGTGTCTTGAACATTGCGGAAACCAGTCTCGGATCGAGTCTCGGACGAGAGTAGCGATACGAGAGTGGTTTAGTAATTAACAAATGAGTTTGTTAATTAGTTTC
>NW_021680652.1:22511-34352 GCF_001412515.2 Diachasma alloeum
GGTTTAGTAATTAACAAATGAGTTTGTTAATTAGTTTCTATTAATTGGATGCACATTGAGTTTCAAGAGAATGATTTTTCAATCGGCTATCGATAGAGGGAGGAATGGGGGGTCCCTTGAACATTGTGGAAACCAGTCTCGCATTGAGTCTCGGACGAGAGTAGCGATCCGAGAGTGGTTTATTAATTGACTAATGAGTTTGTTGATTATTTTTTATTAATTGGATGCACATTGAGTTGCAAGAGAATGATTTTTCAATCGGCTATCGATAGAGGGAGGAATGGGGGGTCCCTTGAACATTGCGGAAACCAGTCTCGGATCGAGTCTCGGACGAGAGTAGCGATACGAGAGTGGTTTAGTAATTAACAAATGAGTTTGTTAATTATTTTTTATTAATTGGAGGCACATTGAGTTTCAAGAGAATGATTTTTCAATCGGCTATCGATAGAGGGAGGAATGGGGGGTCCCTTGAACATTGTGGAAACCAGTCTCGGATCGAGTCTCGGACGAGAGTAGCGATACGAGAGTGGTTTAGTAATTAACAAATGAGTTTGTTAATTATTTTTTATTAATTGGAGGTTCTTTAGGTAGTAAGATAATGATTTTTCAATCGGCTCACGACAGAGGGAGGAATGGGGGGTCCCTTGAACATTGTGGAAACCAGTCTCGGATCGAGTCTCGGACGAGAGTAGCGATACGAGAGTGGTGTAGTAATTAACAAATGAGTTTGTTAATTATTTTTTATTAATTGGATGCACATTGAGTTTCAAGAGAATGATTTTTCAATCGGCTATCGATAGAGGGAGGAATGGGGGGTCCCTTGAACATTGTGGAAACCAGTCTCGGATCGAGTCTCGGACGAGAGTAGCGATACGAGAGTGGTTTAGTAATTAACAAATGAGTTTGTTAATTATTTTTTATTAATTGGAGGTTCTTTAGGTAGTAAGATAATGATTTTTCAATCGGCTCACGACAGAGGGAGGAATGGGGGGTCCCTTGAACATTGTGGAAACCAGTCTCGGATCGAGTCTCGGACGAGAGTAGCGATACGAGAGTGGTTTAGTAGTTAACAAATGAATTTGTTAATTATTTTTTATTAATTGGGGGTTCCTTAGGTAGTATGATAATGATTTTTCAATCGGCTGGCGGATGAGTCCGAGACCTATCCGAGAGTAGCTCCGACACTCGGAATGGACACTCATTCGACTCTCGGATTTTCGGAGGTTAGGGCGCCAAACTCCAGTAAAGACTCTCGTCCGAGAGTGCATCCGAGAGTTGTTTATGCCTTCACAAATCAATTTGTTTATTAATTGAGGGTGCATTAGATAAGTTGAAAATCCTTTGTGGACCCAATGTAGGTAGAAAGGGTAATTGAGGGTCCCTTAAACATTGCTGAAAGCAGTCTCGGATCAAGTCTCGGACGAGAGTAGAGATACGAGAGTGGTTAAGTAATTGGCAAATTAATTATTTAATCATTTCCGATTAGTTAGAGGGGCTTTGAGTAGCAAGAAAAACATTTTTGGAGCGTCTATTGGTGGACGGGGTATGTGAAGGTCCCTTAAACATTGCCGAAAGCAGTCTCGGATGGAGTCTCGGACGAGAGTAGCGATACGAGAGTGGTTTAGTAATTAACAAATGAGTTTGTTAATTATTTTTGATTAACTGGAGGTTCTTCAGGTAGTAAGATAATGATTATTCAATCGGCTCACGACAGAGGGAGGAATGTGTATTGTNTAGTAATTAACAAATGAGTTTGTTAATTATTTTTGATTAACTGGAGGTTCTTCAGGTAGTAAGATAATGATTATTCAATCGGCTCACGACAGAGGGAGGAATGTGTATTGTATATTATTGACGCGGTTGACTCTGGATTTTCGTAGAGGACCTTTTCCTGGGGTCGTAAATCCCAGGTATGCTGGAACTGTAGCACGCTAATAATTATCTAACAACTGATACGGGAACGTAAACCGACTCAGTTTAATGTGGATAAAAATAGAGTTGAGGATGTTTTTGAATAATAACACAGGTTCACTAAACGCCTTAAATTTAATTACACGAAATTTATTGTTCAAAGATACACAAATTGAATACACGATAATAGTTAAATCTACGCGAAATTAATTGAAGGCAGGTCCAGATGTATAGAGAGGTTCAGTGAGAGTCGAGTCTTCACTGAACGACGTCGCGATGGTTACTGTTCAGATTTGAGGGAAAATTCCAAGTTCTGAATTCGAAAATGGGAGGGATGGATGTTTCTTATTGGCTAATCTTATTTTCTCGTTTTAAAACTATTGGTCAGAAGAAAGTGGGAAGGCGTGTATAAAACTACAGTTGAGAGAGTTTTGGCGATTTTCCGAAATTATGGGATACCTTTTTTTTATATAGAGAATAATTTTTGGTGTGCCTGGACGGGTGGTCATCTGTTTGGCACGTGTGGGGAAAACATTTTACTTCCTTCCGACTTTCTCAAAATTCTTAAGATTTATGGTGAGACCGTAATAAAAAGGATAAACTCAACCCTGGAACAGCAAAAAAGGGACAGATTGTCAGACCCCAGATTTTGGGTCTCCATAAACTGTGATTTCACCATTTTTCCCCAATTACCAATAATTTGAGGAAATTCCCCCATTCAAATCTAAAAAAAATCGGTTGTGCACCGAACACACTAGGGGGGTTGAGAATCATGAGATGATCAACTAATTGCAGATATCTCCCGTTATACTGAATCGTTGAATTCATCTAGTTTAGAAGTGAGTGGAGAAATTTGAATTTAACCTTAATTTAATAATGAATGACATTACTTGGCATTCTCAAGGATTCACTTAGTGTCTTTAACTTTTCAGTCTTTTCGTATTTATTCACCTTTTTGATCAACGAGTAATGGAGCCAATTTTCGAACATTACGATCGAATTCACCTTTGGCTGTTTTTACTCTCACTGATCTTATTATTCCGTCACTACCAGGAAACACTTGCATGACTCTCCCAAGAGCCCATTGACGAGGAGGTAAATTGTCCTCCCGAAGAATGACGATGGTGCCCTCCTTGATGTGATATTCTCCAGTGGTCCACTTGGTTCTGGCGATCTGTTCGTTGAGATATTCTTTATACCAACGTCTCCAGAACTCCTGTTGTTTCTTCTGGATAAGTTCCCAAGCAGAAAGCCTATTGCTTGGACTGGACTCCCACTCGGGTTCTGACAGACTGGTTAATGCGTCACCAGTTAAGAAATGGCCAGGAGTGTGTACGAGTAGATCATTGGGATCAGTCGATATGGGCGTGAGGGGGCGAGAATTCAGGATAGCTTCAATTTCAATCACCAGAGTATTGAATTCTTCGTAGGTCACCAAAGTGTCAGTGATCCTCTTCAAATGATGCTTAAAAGATTTTACTCCCGCCTCCCATAGACCGCCAAAGTGAGGAGTCAGAGGAGGTGTGAAGTGCCATGAGATGCCATGCTCACCCAGCCTTCGCTCGACCGTTTCGTTATGGCTCTTTGATTGAAGTAGAGCGTACAGCTCCTTAATTTCGTTGTGTGCCCCAATAAAGTTTGACCCATTATCGGAGTACAGGTGTAGTGGCTTGCCTCTCCTCGCGATGAACCTCTTAAGAGTTGCCATAAAACCCTCGGTCGTCAGGTCGCTGACCACCTCAAGGTGCACTGCCTTTACTGTCATGCACACAAACACAGCGACCCAGACCTTGACACGTGCTCTGTTCCGATGTTTCTTCTCCTTAAAAAAAAGGGTCCGCAATAATCCACACCGACGTTGACAAAAGGTTTGGCCTGTGTGACGCGAACCTTGGGTAGGTTAGCCATAACGTAGTCACTGCTGGGGGGGCTGGCCCGCACGCATCTCGTACATTCTCCGATGATTTTTCACACTTGGGCTCGCGCATTGATCAACCAATATTTCTTGCGCAGAGAATAGAGAGTGGTTTGAGCTCCAGCATGGAAGTTGGTGAGATGCTCATTCCGAACGAGTAGCTTAGAGATGGAGTGTCCCTTTGGTAGCAATAAGGGATGTTGTTGAGCATAAGGGATTGTGGCGTTGCTCAGTCGCCCTCCCACTCTTATCAATCCGTTTTGATCCAGGAAAGGACTGAGTGACAACAATTTGTGTTTGGGTGGGAGTGATTCGCCCTTTTTGAGGTCCTTAATTTCACTCGAGAACGTTTCTGCTTGAACCAACTTGATAATTCTCTCATTTGCCAATCGTAGCTCTTCAGCAGTGATGGGTCCATGTCTTCTGTTCTTGAACCTCAAACATAAAGCGACGATCCTTCTGAGATGACCAATCGACGAGTAACGTTCCTAGAGATCGTTCTTTGGAGTCGTTAGAAGGCACTGGACCTTCCTGATTTCTGGAATTTCCATAGGAATCAGTAATTCAGAAGTGGGCCAGCTTGATTCGTCCAGATTCAGCCACGATGGTCCATTTTTCCACTGCGTATTTTCGATTAATTCTGCAGCGGTTAATCCACGGGACACGTGATCTGCAGGGTTGTCGTGCGTCCGTACATGACGCCACTCACTACCCCTAGTCTTCTCTTGAATTCCAGAGACTCGATTTGCAACGAATACGAGGAGTTTGTGTGGTGGGGTCTTGATCCAGTGTAAAGCCACCATGGAGTCAGACCAGAAGAATGCCCGATGAATCTCATGAGTCAACGATTTTTTCATCACTTGATATAAATCCGCAAGCAATAAAGCTGAACATAACTCGAGCCTCGGTAGAGTTGTCGTTTTGATTGGAGCAACTCGTGACTTGGCACATAATAATTTTATTTCAGAGGTACCGTTGGAGTCAATTGTTTTCAGGTAAATGCAAGCGCCGTAAGCTTTTTCGCTTGCATCACAAAATCCATGCAATTGGATTTCTTTAGTGTCAGCCATGATGACTTTCTTATCAAATGACGCATTGTTTAACACAGATAGTTGATTTTTATACGATTTCCACTCGGTAGAAACACTGGATGGGACAGGATCGTCCCAATCCAATTGTTCTTTCCACAATAACTGCATAATAATTTTACCTCGAACAATAACTGGGCCAAGTAGACCGAGAGGGTTGAAAATTTGGGCCAGCTCTGATGCAATGGATCGTTTAGTGACCTTTGAAGCGGTAGGCATCGGTTTTACTGTGTAGATGATGGCATCCCGCTGTGGGTCCCAGTGTATTCCGAGGGTCTTGATGGTGGCATCCTTGTCTACCTGCAGTTGGAGATTGACGTTGCTCTCAGGTAGATTCTGCAATAGCCTGGGATCATTGAAGGCCCATTGCCTCAAATTTAACCCACCTCGTTTCAGCAGAGCATCGATATCATCGCGGAGACTCACGGCAGCTTCATATGAATCGGTTCCTGTGAGTAGGTCATTGACATACAGGTCACTTTTGATCCGAAGGGCGGCTTCAGGGAAATCCTCACTCTTGTCGTCGGCCAACTGGTGCAACCATCGGATTGCCAGATATGGGGCAGAGGCGACGCCGAAAGTGACAGTATTTAATTCATATGTCTTTGTTCGTCCCTCAGCATCCATCCACAGAATTCTTTGGAATTTTCGGTCTTCTTCACGAACCCAAAACTGACGATACATTTTTTCAATGTCCGCAGTCAACACGTACTGATGAGATCTGAAGCGAAGTAGTAATGAAAAAATGTCGTCTTGAATAGTGGGGCCCGTCATCAGTGCGTCGTTCAGGGAAATTGCAGTAGCACCAGTCTTTGCAGATGCGTTGAAAACGACACGAACCTTTGTAGTGAGGCTCGTAGTCTTTATTACCGCATGATGAGGCAGGTAGAAGCCTTCTCCAGACGGGTCAGCTTCTGGGGTCTCGGACATGTGTCCCAGGTCAATTCTTGTAACACTGCCCTATAGGACTCCTCTAATTCAGGATTGCGTACAAATTTTCGTCGCAGTGCTCTCAAACGTGCCTCTGCTAATTCCTTTGTGTCAGACAGAACCTCCTTTTTAAATGGTAATGAAACGATGTATTTTCCATTTCCATCTCTCGTGACATTTTCTTTTAAATGAGCTTCACAGAGTTCTTCCTCTTGAGAATAAGAGTGAGAAATTTTTGGGACTTCTTCCAGTTCCCAGAATTTCCTGATATCAAAAGTTGACTCGCTCGTTTCTGATTCAGTGACCAGGTTGCATTGTACTGGAGGCTGATCTATGGCAGAGTGATTGTTTGGTAGAGCACTCCCCCCAAGAATCCATCCCAATTGCGTTTGCTGAAGAATTAAATCTGGATCTTTGGGGCCATTCAACCGGATTTGACGCTGGCAGAACATTGACAAACTCGTGCCCACACTGATCAGAATATCCACTGGTGCTGGACGATCGAATAATGGATCAGCCAACGTGATATTTTTAGGTATTTGGAGAACACTCCTGTCAATTGGTTCCATGGGATAAAGTCCACCAATTTGATTAACAGTGAGAAAACTGAGTGATCTGTTGAACCCATTGATCCTTGATTGGATGGTGGTATTCACCAAGTCATTAGCCGCAGTTTGAGCATTATTCAGTCCCTCCACAGGCATCGTGAGTTTTTCTCGTGGCAATTTCAATTTCTTGGCTAAGGCATCAGTCATAAAATTGGTGCTAGCTCCAGTGTCTAAAATAGCTCGACACTGAATCGGTTTTTGTTGATGATCGAGAATGTTGATGACAGCAGTGACGACGAAGTCTCGCGTTGGCAAGGTGGCCACGAGAGCGATGGTTTTTCCAGATAGAGATCCTCTCAGCATCTTCTTTTCGTCTTCGTTGAGGTGGAGGAGCTCGTGATGTTTCTTGTGACAAGTGGCACAGTCTCCTTCTTTACAAAATCTCGTTTTATGACCTGCCTGAAGATAATTGAGGCATAGAGAGGCCTGACGAGCGGCTTGAATTCTGTCCAGAGAAGCGAGAGCGAGAAACTTTTCACAAGTTTTCAGGGAATGCTGCCCCTTGCAGCGGGGACATTGCAGTTCCGATGTGTTTGCTAGCAGGGCTTCTGTCTTTGGGGTGTATCCCCTTTGATTTTTGGATTTTCCATTCGTTGGAGAGTCTGTAGAATGGCGAGAAGTGGAAACAGGAGCGTACGATGACATCGAGGCGAGTCGTATAGCTTCTTCTCTTAAAAAGGTCAAGAGATCCTCATAGTCTGGTAGTTTATTCCCTTGCATCTTTCGATTCCATTCTTTAGCAGTCTCTTTATCTATCTTTCGGAGAATGAGATGTACCAGAAGAGTGTTCCAGCGCGCAACATTTTTTCCCAGTGCCTTCATGGCCAAAATCTGGGTCTGAATGTGATTCAATAATTTATTAATCTCTTCGGAAGAGTTTTTCTTCATAGATGGAGTTTCCATCAGAATATCGCAGTGACGGAGAACTAATACATACTCGATGTCATATGTTTTTTCTAATAAAGTCCACGCGACAGAGTAGTTCTCGTCAGTGGCTTGAAAAGCCTTGATGGTCTCGGCAGCTTCGCCTATGCAGGTACGTTTTAAATAATCCAGGCATTGAGCATCCGTTAGACCTTCATGATTGTGGATGGTAGAAATAAACCAATCCCTATATGTCCGCCAATTCTCCAGCTTACCGTCGAATTTCTTTGCTTCCAGTTTGGGCAACGATTTCAAATAATTTGTGCAATATGTTCGTGCGTGTGAGTGCGAACCCACTGACACTGGAGAAGCACTGCGGTTTCTAGCTGGGGGGGTGACATCAACGTGGGTCTCAAGTCCTGGCATTTTTATTCGTTGAATGAGGACTCTCAACTCTTCAACATCATCTTCCATTGTGTCGTGGATTGCTTCGTGGTCTACGTTGGCCTCTAATGTTTGAAGCTCCCGTAGAACGTTCGGCATTGTTTCCATCTCGCCAAGAATTTTTTCGTAATGTTTGTCAATGTAAGGGATTGACGAATAAACTCCATTCTTCACGAGATACGTATTTAATTTGGTGATTCTCGTTCTGAGACTTCCTCGTACCGAAACGAACTCCCTTCGTCTCACAGCCAATTGCTCAGGCGTTAATGGATCTGCCATCGTGATTGAATTTTGTCAGCGAGTGAAGAAATCGACACTTTAAATTGAAGGATGTATTTAGAGGATAATGTTCGGTGGTCAATTAAACAGGTAGGTGGAGGCAGGTAGAACCTTCAAACGTCCATCTCCTGGATGACTCCGGCGAAGTTCTTGTAGTTGGATGCACTAGAGTAGACGGTCTTAGTACACGCACTCGCGAACTGTTCAATAATAATTAATTGTTTATAGTGAATAACACTTCGTAACGACACTAAAAAATTCTTATATATCCGGCTCGAAGGACCATTTTGTTTGTTGGATGTTATTGACGCGGTTGACTCTGGATCTTCGTAGAGGACCTTTTCCTAGGGTCGTAAATGCCAGGTATGCTTGAACTGTAGCACGCCAATAATTATCCAACAACTGATACGGGAACGTAAACCGACTCAGTGTAATGTGGATAAAAATAGAGTTGAGGATGTTTTTGAATAATAACACAGGTTCACTAAACACCTTAAATTTAATTACACGAAAATTATTGTTCAAAGATACACAAATTGAATACACGATAAGAGTTAAAACTACGAGAAATTAATTGAAGACAGGTCCAGATATATAGAGAGGTTCAGTGAGAGTCGAGTCTTCACTGAACGACGTCGCGATGGTTACTGTTCAGATTTGAGGGAAAATTCCAAGTTCTGAATTCGAAAATGGGAGGGATGGATGTTTCTTATTGGCTCATCTTATTTTCTCGTTTTAAAACTCATGGTCAGAAGTAAGTGGGAAGGCGTGTATAAAACTACAGTTGAGAAAGTTTTGGGGATTTTCCGAAATTATGGGATACCTTTTTTTTATATAGAGAATAATTTTTGGTGTGCCTGGACGGGTGGTCATCTGTTTGGCACGTGTGGGGAAAACATTTTACTTCCTTCCGACTTTCTCAAAATTCCTAAGATTTATGGTGAGACCGTAATAAAAAGGATAAACTCAACCCTTGAAAAGCAAAAAAGGGAGTGATTGTCAGACCCCAGATTTTGGGTCTCCATAAACTGTGATATAACCATTTTTCTCCAATTACCAATAATTTGAGGAAATTCCCCCATTCAAATTTAAAAAAAATCGGTTGTGCACCGAACAATGGGGGGTCCCTTGAACATTGTGGAAACCAGTCTCGGATGGAGCCTCGGACGAGAGTAGCGATACGAGAGTGGTTTAGTAATTAACAAATGAGTTTGTTAAGTATTTTTGATTAATTGGAGGTTCTTTAGGTAGTAAGATAATGATTTTTCAATCCGCTCACGACAGAGGGAGGAATGGGAGATCCCTTGAACATTGCGGAAACCAGTCTCGGATCGAGTCTCGGACGAGAGTAGCAATACGAGAGTGGTTTACTAATTACCAAATGAGTTTGATAATTATTTTTGATTAATTAGGGGACCCTTAAGTAGTATGATAATGATTTTAAAATCAGCTCACGGCAGAGGGAGGAATGGAGGGTCCCTTGAACATTGGGGAAACCAGTCTCGGATCGAGTCTCGGACGAGAGGAGCAATACGAGAGTGGTTTATTAATTGACGAATGAGTTTGTTAATTATTTTTTATTAATTGGATGCACATTGAGTTTCAAGAGAATGATTTTTGAATCGGCTATCGATAGAGGGAGGAATGGAGGGTCCCTTGAACATTGTGGAACCCAGTCTCGGATCGAGTCTCCGACGAGAGTAGCGATACGAGAGGGGTTTAGTAATTAACAGATGAGTTTGTTAATTATATTTTATTAATTGGGTGTTCTTTAGGTAGTATGATAATGATTTTTCAATCGGCTCACGAGAGAGGAAGGAACGAGGGGTCCCTTGAACATTGTGGAAACCAGTCTCGGGTCGAGTTTCGGACGAGAGTAGCGATACGAGAGTGGTTTATTAACTGACGAATGAGTTTGTTAATTATTTTTTATTAATTGGATGCACATTGAGTTTCAAGAGAATGATTTTTCAATCGGCTATCGATAGAGGGAGGAATGGGGGGTCCCTTGCACATTGTGGAAACCAGTCTCGGGTCGAGTTTCGGACGAGAGGAGCGATACGAGAGTGGTTTATTAACTGACGAATGAGTTTGTTAATTATTTTTTATTAATTGGATGCACATTGAGTTTCAAGAGAATGATTTTTCAATCGGCTATCGATAGAGGGAGGAAGGGGGGGGCCCTTGAACATTGCGGAAACCAGTCTCGGATCGAGTCTCGGACGAGAGTAGAGACACGAGAGTAGATAAGTAATTGGCAAATTAATTATTTAATCATTTCCGATTAGTTAGAGGGGCTTTGAGTAGCAAGAAAAAAATTTTTGCAGCGTCTATCGTTGGACGAAGTATGTGAAGGTCCCTTAAAAATTGCTGAAAGCAGTCTCGGATGGAGTCTCGGACGAGAGTAGCGATACGAGAGTGGTTTAGTAATTAACAAATGAGTTTGCTAATTATTTTTGATTAATTAGGTGTTCCTTAGGTAGTATGATAATGATATTTCAATCGGCTCACGGCAGAGGGAGGAATGGGGGATCCCTTGAACATTGCGGAAACCAGTCTCGGATCCAGTCTCGGACGAGAGTAGCGATACGAACGTGGTTTAGTAATTAACAAATGAGTCTGTTAATGATTTTTTATTAATTGGATGCACATTGAGTTTCAAGAGAATGATTTTTCAATCGGCTATCGATAGAGGGAGGAATGGGGGGTCCCTTGAACATTGCGGAAACCAGTCTCGGATCCAGTCTCGGACGAGAGTAGCGATACGAACGTGGTTTAGTAATTAACAAATGAGTCTGTTAATGATTTTTTATTAATTGGATGCACATTGAGTTTCAAGAGAATGATTTTTCAATCGGCTATCGATAGAGGGAGGAATGGGGGGTCCCTTGAACATTGCGGAAACCAGTCTCGGATCGAGTCTCGGAAGAGAGTAGCGATACGAGAGTGGATTAGTAGTTAACAAATGAATTTGTTAATTATTTTTTATTAACTGGAGGTTCCTTAGGTAGTATGATAATGATTTTTCAATCGGCTGGCGGATGAGTGCGAGACCTATCCGAGAGTAGCTCCGACACTCGGAATGGACACTCATTCGACTCCCGGATTTTCGGAGGTTAGGGCGCCAAACTCCAGTAAAGACTCTCGTCCGCGAGTGCATCCGATAGTTGTTTATGCCTTCACAAACCAATTTGTTTATTAATTGAGGGTGCATTAGATAAGTTGAAAATAATTTGTGGACCCAATGTAGGTAGAAAGGGTAATTGAGGGTCCCTTAAACGTTGCTGAAAGCAGTCTCGGATCAAGTCTCGGACGAGAGTAGAGATACGAGAGTGGTTAAGTAATTGGCAAATTAATTATTTAACCATTTCCGATTAGTTAGAGGGGCTTTGAATAGCAAGAAAAACATTTTTGGAGCGTCTATCGGTGGACAGGGTAGGTGAAGGTCCCGTAAACATTGCTGTAAGCAGTCTCGCATGGGGTCTCGGACGAGAGTAGCGATACGAGAGTGGTTTAGTAATTAACAAATGAGTTTTTTAATTATTTTTGATGAATTGGAGGTTCTTTAGGTAGTAAGATAATGATTTTTCAATCGGCTCGCGACAGATGGAGGAATGGGGGGTCCCTTGAACATTGCGGAAACCAGTCTCGGATCGAGTCTCGGACGAGCGTAGCGATACGAGTGTGGTTTAGTAATTAACAAATGAGTTTTTTAATTATTTTTGATGAATTGGAGGTTCTTTAGGTAGTAAGATAATGATTTTTCAATCGGCTCACGACAGAGGGAGGAATGGGGGGTCCC
>NW_021680652.1:34673-35442 GCF_001412515.2 Diachasma alloeum
CTTGAACATTGCGGAAACCAGTCTCGGATCGAGTCTCCGACGAGAGTAGCGTTACGAGAGTGGTTTAGTAATTAACACATGAGTTTGTTAATTATTTTTTATTAATTGGATCCACATTGATTTTCAAGAGAGTGATTTTTCAATCGGCTATCGATAGAGGGAGGAATGGGGGGTCCCTTGAACATTGTGGAAACCAGTCTCGGATCGAGTCTCGGACGAGAGTAGCGATACGAGAGTGGTTTAGTAATTAACAAATGAGTTTGTTAATTATTTTTTATTAATTGGATGCACATTGAGTTGCAAGAGAATAATTTTTCAATCGGCTATCGATAGAGGGAGGATCGGGGANGAGAGTGGTTTATTAATTGACGCATGAGGTTGTTAATTATTTTTTATCAAATGAATGCACATTGAGTTGCAAGAGAATGATTTTTCAATCGGCTATCGATAGAGGGAGGAATGGGGGGTCCCTTGAACATTGTGGAAACCAGTCTCGGATCGAGTCTCGGACGAGAGTAGCGATACGAGAGTGGTTTAGTAATTAACAAATGAGTTTGTTAATTATTTTTTATTAATTGGATGCACATTGAGTTTCAAGAGAATGATTTTTCAATCGGCTATCGACAGAGGGAGGAATGGGGGGTCCCTTGAACATTGCGGAAACCAGTCTCGGATCGAGTCTCGGACGAGAGTAGCGATACGAGCGTGGTTTAGTAATTAACAAATGAGTTTGTTAATTATTTTCCATTAATTGGACGCACATTGAGTT
>NW_021680652.1:35791-35948 GCF_001412515.2 Diachasma alloeum
TTAATTGGATGCACATTGAGTTGCAAGAGAATGATTTTTCAATCGGCGATCAATAGAGGGACGAATGGGGGATCACGTGAACATTGTGGAAACCAGTCTCGGATCGAGTCTCGGACGAGATTAGCGATACGAGAGTGGTTTATTAATTAACAAATGG
>NW_021680652.1:36222-36421 GCF_001412515.2 Diachasma alloeum
AAATGAGTTTGTTAATTATTTTTGATTAATTGGAGGTTCCTTAGGTAGTAAGATAATGATTTTTCAATCGGCTATCGATAGTGGGAGGATGGAGGGGTCCCTTGAACATTGCGGATACCAGTCTCGGTTCGAGTCTCAGACGAGAGTAGCGATACGAGAGTGGTTTAGTAATTAACAAATGAGTTTGTTAATTATTTTT
>NW_021680652.1:36748-36844 GCF_001412515.2 Diachasma alloeum
TGGGGGGTCCCTTGAACATTGCGGAAACCAGTCTCGGATCGAGTCTCGGACGAGAGTAGCGATACGAGAGTGGTTTAGTAGTTAACAATTGAATTT
>NW_021680652.1:37103-40804 GCF_001412515.2 Diachasma alloeum
CTGAAAGCAGTCTCGGATCAAGTCTCGGACGAGAGTAGAGATACGAGAGTAGTTATGTAATTGGCAAATTAATTATTTAATCATTTCCGATTAGTTAGAGGGGATTTGAGTAGCAAGAAAAACATTTTTGGAGCGTCTATCGGTGGAAGAGGTATGTGAAGGTCACTTAAACATTGCTGAAAGCAGTCTCGGATGAGAGTAGCGATACGAGAGTGGTTTAGTAATTAACAAATGAGTTTGTTAATTATTTTTGATTAATTGGAGGTTCTTTAGGTAGTAAGATAATGATTTTTCAATCGGCTCACGACAGAGGGAGGAATGGGGGGTCCCTTGAACATTGTGGAAACCAGTCTCGGATCGAGTCTCGGACGAGAGTAGCGATACGAGAGTGGTTTAGTAATTAACAAATGAGTTTGTTAATTATTTTTTATTAATTGGATGCACATTGAGTTTCAAGAGAATGATTTTTCAATCGGCTATCGATAGAGGGAGGAATGGGGGGTCCCTTGAACATTGTGGAAACCAGTCTCGGATCGAGTCTCGGACGAGAGTAGCGATACGAGAGTGGTTTAGTAATTAACAAATGAGTTTGTTAATTATTTTTTATTAATTGGATGCACATTGAGTTTCAAGAGAATGATTTTTCAATCGGCTATCGATAGAGGGAGGAATGGGGGGTCCCTTGAACATTGTGGAAACCAGTCTCGGATCGAGTCTCGGACGAGAGTAGCGATACGAGAGTGGTTTAGTAATTAACAAATGAGTTTGTTAATTATTTTTTATTAATTGGAGGTTCCTTAGGTAGTAAGATAATGATTTTTCAATCGGCTCACGACAGAGGGAGGAATGGGGGGTCCCTTGAACATTGTGGAAACCAGTCTCGGATCGAGTCTCGGACGAGAGTAGCGATACGAGAGTGGTTTAGTAATTAACAAATGAGTTTGTTAATTATTTTTTATTAATTGGAGGTTCCTTAGGTAGTAAGATAATGATTTTTCAATCGGCTCACGACAGAGGGAGGAATGGGGGGTCCCTTGAACATTGTGGAAACCAGTCTCGGATCGAGTCTCGGACGAGAGTAGCGATACGAGAGTGGTTTAGTAATTAACAAATGAGTTTGTTAATTATTTTTTATTAATTGGAGGTTCCTTAGGTAGTAAGATAATGATTTTTCAATCGGCTCACGACAGAGGGAGGAATGGGGGGTCCCTTGAACATTGTGGAAACCAGTCTCGGATCGAGTCTCGGACGAGAGTAGCGATACGAGAGTGGTTTAGTAATTAACAAATGAGTTTGTTAATTATTTTTTATTAATTGGAGGTTCCTTAGGTAGTAAGATAATGATTTTTCAATCGGCTCACGACAGAGGGAGGAATGGGGGGTCCCTTGAACATTGTGGAAACCAGTCTCGGATCGAGTCTCGGACGAGAGTAGCGATACGAGAGTGGTTTAGTAATTAACAAATGAGTTTGTTAATTATTTTTTATTAATTGGATGCACATTGAGTTTCAAGAGAATGATTTTTCAATCGGCTATCGATAGAGGGAGGAATGGGGGGTCCCTTGAACATTGTGGAAACCAGTCTCGGATCGAGTCTCGGACGAGAGTAGCGATACGAGAGTGGTTTAGTAATTAACAAATGAGTTTGTTAATTATTTTTTATTAATTGGATGCACATTGAGTTTCAAGAGAATGATTTTTCAATCGGCTATCGATAGAGGGAGGAATGGGGGGTCCCTTGAACATTGTGGAAACCAGTCTCGGATCGAGTCTCGGACGAGAGTAGCGATACGAGAGTGGTTTAGTAATTAACAAATGAGTTTGTTAATTATTTTTTATTAATTGGATGCACATTGAGTTTCAAGAGAATGATTTTTCAATCGGCTATCGATAGAGGGAGGAATGGGGGGTCCCTTGAACATTGTGGAAACCAGTCTCGGATCGAGTCTCGGACGAGAGTAGCGATACGAGAGTGGTTTAGTAATTAACAAATGAGTTTGTTAATTATTTTTTATTAATTGGATGCACATTGAGTTTCAAGAGAATGATTTTTCAATCGGCTATCGATAGAGGGAGGAATGGGGGGTCCCTTGAACATTGTGGAAACCAGTCTCGGATCGAGTCTCGGACGAGAGTAGCGATACGAGAGTGGTTTAGTAATTAACAAATGAGTTTGTTAATTATTTTTTATTAATTGGATGCACATTGAGTTTCAAGAGAATGATTTTTCAATCGGCTATCGATAGAGGGAGGAATGGGGGGTCCCTTGAACATTGTGGAAACCAGTCTCGGATCGAGTCTCGGACGAGAGTAGCGATACGAGAGTGGTTTAGTAATTAACAAATGAGTTTGTTAATTATTTTTTATTAATTGGATGCACATTGAGTTTCAAGAGAATGATTTTTCAATCGGCTATCGATAGAGGGAGGAATGGGGGGTCCCTTGAACATTGTGGAAACCAGTCTCGGATCGAGTCTCGGACGAGAGTAGCGATACGAGAGTGGTTTAGTAATTAACAAATGAGTTTGTTAATTATTTTTTATTAATTGGATGCACATTGAGTTTCAAGAGAATGATTTTTCAATCGGCTATCGATAGAGGGAGGAATGGGGGGTCCCTTGAACATTGTGGAAACCAGTCTCGGATCGAGTCTCGGACGAGAGTAGCGATACGAGAGTGGTTTACTAATTATCAAATGAGTTTGTTAATTATTTTTTATTAATTGGGGGTTCTGTAGATAGTATTATATTGATTTTTCAATCGGCTCACGACAGAGGAATGAACGGGGGGTCCCTTGAACATTGTGGAAACCAGTCTCGGATCGAGTCTCGGACGAGAGTAGCGATACGAGAGTGGTTTAGTAATTAACAAATGAGTTTGTTAATTATTTTTTATTAATTGGATGCACATTGAGTTTCAAGAGAATGATTTTTCAATCGGCTATCGATAGAGGGAGGAATGGGGGGTCCCTTGAACTTTGCGGAAACCAGGCTCGGATCGAGGCTCGGACGAGAGTAGCGATCCGAGAGTGGTTTATTAATTGACTAATGAGTTTGTTGATTATTTTTTATTAATTGGATGCACATTGAGTTGCAAGAGAATGATTTTTCAATCGGCTATCGATAGAGGGAGGAATGGGGGGTCCCTTGAACATTGCGGAAGCCAGTCTCGGATCGAGTCTCGGACGAGACTAGCAATACGAGAGTGGTTTAGTAAATAACAAATAAGTTTGTTAATTATTTTTTATTAACTGGGGGTTCCTTATGTAGTTGATAATGATTTTTCAATCGGCTCACGACAAAGGGCGGAATGGGGGATCCCTTGAACATTGTGGAAACCAGTCTCGGATCGAGTCTCGGACGAGAGTAGCGATACGAGAGTGGTTTATTAATTAACAAATGAGTTTGTTAATTATTTTTCATTAATTGGGGGCTCCTTAGGTAGTATGATAATGGGTTTTCAATTGGTTCACGACAGTGGGAGGAATGGGGGGTCCCTTGAACATTGCGGAAGCCAGTCTCGGATCGAGTCTCGGACGAGAGTAGCGATACGAGAGTGGTTTATTAATTAACAAATGAGTTTGTTAATTATTTTTCATTAATTGGGGGCTCCTTAGGTAGTATGATAATGGGTTTTCAATTGGTTCACGACAGTGGGAGGAATGGGGGGTCCCTTGAACATTGCGGAAACCAGTCTCGGAT
>NW_021680652.1:45063-45953 GCF_001412515.2 Diachasma alloeum
TTGAACATTGCGGAAACCAGTCTCGGATCGAGTCTCGGACGAGAGTAGCGATACGAGAGTGGTTTAGTAATTAACAAATGAGTTTGTTAATTATTTTTGATTAGTTGGAGGTCCTTTAGGTAGTAAGATAATGATTTGTCAATCGGCTCACGACAGAGGGAGGAATGGGGGGTCCCTTGAACATTGTGGAAACCAGTCTCGGATCGAGTCTCGGACGAGAGTAGCGATACGAGAGTGGTTTAGTAATTAACAAATGAGTTTGTTAATTATTTTTTATTAATTGGATGCACATTGAGTTTCAAGAGAATGATTTTTCAATCGGCTATCGATAGAGGGAGGAATGGGGGGTCCCTTGAACATTGTGGAAACCAGTCTCGGATCGAGTCTCGGACGAGAGTAGCGATACGAGAGTGGTTTAGTAATTAACAAATGAGTTTGTTAATTATTTTTTATTAATTGGATGCACATTGAGTTTCAAGAGAATGATTTTTCAATCGGCTATCGATAGAGGGAGGAATGGGGGGTCCCTTGAACATTGTGGAAACCAGTCTCGGATCGAGTCTCGGACGAGAGTAGCGATACGAGAGTGGTTTAGTAATTAACAAATGAGTTTGTTAATTATTTTTTATTAATTGGATGCACATTGAGTTTCAAGAGAATGATTTTTCAATCGGCTATCGATAGAGGGAGGAATGGGGGGTCCCTTGAACATTGTGGAAACCAGTCTCGGATCGAGTCTCGGACGAGAGTAGCGATACGAGAGTGGTTTAGTAATTAACAAATGAGTTTGTTAATTATTTTTGATTAATTGGGGGTTCCTTAGGTAGTATGATAATGATTTTTCAATCGGCTGGCGGATGAGTCCGAGACCTATCCGAGAGTGGCCATTG
>NW_021680652.1:46195-46760 GCF_001412515.2 Diachasma alloeum
TCTCGTCCGAGAGTGCATCCGAGAGTTGTTTATGCCTTCACAAATCAATTTATTTATTAATTGAGGGTGCATTAGATAAGTCGAAAACCCTTTGTGGACCCAATGTAGGTAGAAAGGGTAATTGAGGGTCCCTTAAACGTTGCTGAAAGCAGTCTCGGATCAAGTCTCGGACGAGAGTAGAGATACCAGAGTTGTTATGTAATTGGCAAATTAATTATTTAATCATTTCCGATTAGTTAGAGGTGCTTTGAGTAGCAAGAAAAACATTTTTGGAGCGTCTATCGGTGGACGGGGTATGTGAAGGTCCCTTAAACATTGCTGAAAGCAGTCTCGGATGGAGTCTCGGACGAGAGTAGCGATACGAGAGTGGTTTAGTAATTAACAAATGAGTTTGTTAATTATTTTTGATTAAATAGGGGTTCCTTAGGTAGTATGATATTGATTTTAAAATCGGCTCACGTCAGAGGGAGGAATGGTGGGCCCCTTGAACATTGCGGAAACCAGTCTCGGATGGAGTCTCGGACGAGAGTAGCGATACGAGCGTGGTTTATTAATTAACAATTGA
>NW_021680652.1:47105-47841 GCF_001412515.2 Diachasma alloeum
ATGAGTTTGTTAATTATTTTTGATTAATTGGAGGTTCTTTAGGTAGTAAGATAATGATTTTTCAATTGGCTCACGACAGAGGGAGGAATGGGGGGTCCCTTGAACATTGTGGAAACCAGACTCGGATGGAGTCTCGGACGAGAGTAGCGATACGAATGTGGTATAGTAATTAACAAATGAGTTTGTTAAATATTTTTGATTAATTGGAGGTTCTTTACATAGTAAGATAATGATTTTTCAATTGGCTCACGACAGAGGGAGGAGTGGGGGGTCCCTTGAACATTGTGGAAACCAGACTCGGATGGAGTCTCGGCCGAGAGTAGCGATACGAATGTGGTATACTAATTAACAAATGAGTTTGTTAAATATTTTTGATTAATTGGAGGTTCTTTACGAAGTAAGATAATGATTTTTCAATTGGCTCACGACAGAGGGAGGAGTGGGGGGTCCCTTGAACATTGTGGAAACCAGTCTCGGATCGAGTCTCGGACGAGAGTAGAGATACGAGAGTAGTTAAGTAATGGGTAAATTAATTATTTAATCATTTCCGATTAGTTAGAGGGGCTTTGAGTAGCAAGAAAAACAGTTTTAGAGCGTCTATCGGTGGACGAGGTATGTGAAGGTCTCTTAAACATTGCTGAAAGCAGTCTCGGAAGGAGTCTCGGACGAGAGTAGCGATACGAGAGTGGTTTAGTAATTAAGAAATGAGTTTGTTAATAATTTTTGATTAATTGAA
>NW_021680652.1:48191-49394 GCF_001412515.2 Diachasma alloeum
GACAGAGGTAGGAATGGGGGGTCCCTTGAACTTTGTGGAAACCAGTCTCGGATGGAGTCTCGGACGACAGTAGCAATATGAGAGTGGTTTAATAATTAAAAATGAGTTTGTTAATTATTTTTGATTAATTGGAGGTTTTTTAGGTAGTAAGATAATGATTTTTCAATCGGCTCACGACAGAGGGAGGAATGGGGGGTCCCTTGAACATTGTGGAAACCAGTCTCGGATCGAGTCTCGGACGAGAGTAGCGATACGAGAGTGGTTTAGTAATTAACAAATGAGTTTGTTAATTATTTTTGATTAATTGGAGGTTCTTTAGGTAGTAAGATAATGATTTTTCAATCGGCTCACGACAGAGGGAGGATTGGGGGGTCCCTTGAACATTGTGGAAACCAGTCTCGGATGGAGTCTCGGACGAGAGTAACGATACGAGTGTGGTATAGTAATTAACAAATGAGTTTGTTAATCATTTTTTATTAATTGGATGCACATTGAGTTTCAAGAGAATGATTTTTCAATCGGCTATCGATAGAGGGAGGAATGGGGGGTCCCTTGAACATTGTGGAAACCAGTCTCGGATCGAGTCTCGGACGATAGTAGCGATACGAGAGTGATTTAGTAATTAACAAATGACTTTGTTAATTATTTTTGATTAATTAGGGGTTCTTCAGGTACTAAGATAATGATTTTTCAATCGGCTCATAGCAGAGGGAGGGATGGCGGGTCCCTTGAACATTGCGGAAACCAGTATCGGATCGAGTCTCGCACGAGACTAGCGATACGAGAGTGGTTTAGTAATTAACAAATGAGTTTGTTAATTATTTTTTATTAATTGGATGCACATTGAGTTTCAAGAGAATGATTTTTCAATCGGCTATCGATAGAGGGAGGAATGGGGGGTCCCTTGAACATTGTGGAAACCAGTCTCGGATCGAGTCTCGGACGAGAGTAGCGATACGAGAGTGGTTTAGTAATTAACAAATGAGTTTGTTAATTATTTTTTATTAATTGGAT
Source organism: Diachasma alloeum (assembly GCF_001412515.2). Lineage (NCBI taxonomy): Eukaryota > Metazoa > Arthropoda > Insecta > Hymenoptera > Braconidae > Diachasma > Diachasma alloeum. Next base: position 49,206 of record NW_021680652.1, read on the forward strand.
GCACATTGAGTTTCAAGAGAATGATTTTTCAATCGGCTATCGATAGAGGGAGGAATGGGGGGTCCCTTGAACATTGTGGAAACCAGTCTCGGATCGAGTCTCGGACGAGAGTAGCGATACGAGACTGGTTTACTAATTACCAATTGAGCTTGTTAATTATTTTTGATTAATTAGCGGTTCCTTAGGTAG
>NW_021680652.1:49712-49859 GCF_001412515.2 Diachasma alloeum
TCCCTTGAACATTGCGGAAACCAGTCTCGGATCGAGTCTCGGACGAGAGTAGCGATACGAGAGTGGTTTAGTAATTAACAAATGAGTTTGTTAATTATATTTTATTAATTGGGGGTTCTTTAGGTAGTATTATAATGATTTTAAAAT
>NW_021680652.1:53163-54252 GCF_001412515.2 Diachasma alloeum
TTAGGTAGTAAGATAATGATTTTTCAATCGGCTCACGACAGATGGAGGAATGGGAGGTCCCTTGAACATTGCGGAAACAAGTCACGGATCGAGTCTTGGACGAGAGTAGCTTTACGAGAGTGGTTTACTAATTAACAAATGAGTTTGTTAATTATTTATTATTAATTGGATGCACATTGAGTTTCAAGAGAATGATTTTTCAATCGGCTATCGATAGAGGGAGGAATCGGGGGTCCCTTGAATATTGCGGAAACCAGTCTCGGATCGAGTCTCGGACGAGAGTAGCGATACGAGAGTGGTTTAGTAATTAACAAATGAGTTTGTTAATTATTTTTTATTAATTGGATGCACATTGAGTTGCAAGAGAATGATTTTTCAATCGGCTATCGATAGAGTGAGAAATGGGGGGTCCCTTGAACATTGTGGAAACCAGTCTCGGATCGAGTCTCGGACGAGAGTAGCGATACGAGAGTGGTTTAGTAATTAACAAATGAGTTTGTTAATTATTTTTTATTAATTGGATGCACATTGAGTTTCAAGAGAATGATTTTTCAATCGGCTATCGATAGAGGGAGGAATGGGGGGTCCCTTGAACATTGTGGAAACCAGTCTCGGATCGAGTCTCGGACGAGAGTAGCGATACGAGAGTGGTTTACTAATTATCAAATGAGTTCGTTAATTATTTTTGATTAAATAGGGGTTCTTTAGGTAGTATGATAATGATTTTAAAAACGGCTCACGTCAGAGGGAGGAATGGGGGGACCCTTGAACATTGCGGAAACCAGTCTCGGATCGAGTCTCGGACGAGAGTAGCGATACGAGAGTGGTTTAGTAATTAACAAATGAGTTTGTTAATTATATTTTATTAATTGGGGGTTCTGTAGATAGTATTATAATGATTTTTCAATCGGCTCATGACAGAGGGAGGAATGGGGGGTCCCTTGAACATTGTGGAAACCAGTCTCGGATCGAGTCTCGGACGAGAGTAGCGATACGAGAGTGGTTTATTAATTAACAAATGAGTTTGTTAATTATTTTTTATCAATTGGGGGTTTCTTAGGTTGTATGATAATGATTTTTCAATCGGCT
>NW_021680652.1:54503-54693 GCF_001412515.2 Diachasma alloeum
TAACAAATGAGTTTGTTAATTATTTTTTATTAATTGGATGCACATTGAGTTTCAAGAGAATGATTTTTCAATCGGCTATCGATAGAGGGAGGCATGGGGGATCCCTTAAACATTGCNTTAAGATAATGATTTTTCAATCGGCTATCGATAGAGGGAGGAATGGGGCTCCCTTGAACATTGTGGAAACCAT
>NW_021680652.1:55082-55176 GCF_001412515.2 Diachasma alloeum
AGAGGGAGGAATGGGGGGTCCCTTGAACTTTGCGGAAACCAGTCTCGGATCGAGTCTCGGACGAGAGTAGCGATACTCAAGTGGTTTAGTAATT
>NW_021680652.1:55410-55558 GCF_001412515.2 Diachasma alloeum
TTAATTGGATGCACATTGAGTTTCAAGAGAATGATTTTTCAATCGGCTATCGATAGAGGGAGGAATGGGGGGTCCTTTGAACATTGCGGAAACCAGTCTCGGATCGAGTCTCGGGGGGAGACTAGCGATACGAGAGTGGTTTACAATT
>NW_021680652.1:55817-57557 GCF_001412515.2 Diachasma alloeum
GGGTCCCTTGAACATTGCGGAAACCAGTCTCGGATCGGGTCTCGGACGAGAGTAGTGATACGAGAGTGGTTCAGTAATTAACAAATGAGTTTGTTAATTATTTTTTATTAATTGGAGGTACATTGAGTTTCAAGAGAATGATTTTTCAATCGGCTATCGATAGAGGGAGGAATGGGGGGTCCCTTGAACATTGTGGAAACCAGTCTCGGATCGAGTCTCGGACGAGAGTAGCGATACGAGAGTGATTTACTAATTAACAAATGAGTTTGTTAATTATTTTTGATTAAATAGGGGTTCCTTATGTAGTATGATAATGATTTTAAAATCGGCTTACGTCAAAGGGAGGAATGGGGGGACCCTTGAACATTGCGGAAACCAGTCTCGGATCGAGTCTCGCACGAGGGTAGCGATACGAGAGTGGTTTCGTAATTAACAAATGAGTTTGTTAATTATATTTTATTAATTGGGGGTTCTGTAGATAGTTTGATAATGATTTTTCAATCGGCTCACGACAGAGGAATGAACGGGGGGTCCCTTGAACATTGCGGAAACCAGTCTCGTATCGAGTCTCGGACGAGACTAGCGATACGAGAGTGGTTTAGTAAATAACAAATGAGTTTGTTAATTATTTTTGATTAATTGGAGGTTCCTTAGGTAGTATGATAATGATTTTTCAATCGGCTCACGACAGAGGAATGAACGGGGGGTCCCTTGAACATTGCGGAAACCAGTCTCGGATCGAGTCTCGGACGAGACTAGCGATACGAGAGTGGTTTAGTAAATAACAAATGAGTTTGTTAATTATTTTTGATTAATTGGAGGTTCCTTAGGTAGTATGATAATGATTTTTCAATCGGCTCACGACAGAGGAATGAACGGGGGGTCCCTTGAACATTGTGGAAACCAGTCTCGGATCGAGTTTCGGACGAGACTAGCGATACGAGAGTGGTTTAGTAAATAACAAATAAGTTTGTTAATTATTTTTTATTAATTGGATGCACATTGAGTTTCAAGAGAATGATTTTTCAATCGGCTATCGATAGAGGGAGGAATGGGGGGTCCCTTGAACATTGCGGAAGCCAGTCTCGGATCGAGTCTCGGAAGAGAATAGCAATACGAGAGTGGTTTAGTAATTAACAAATGAGTTTGTTAATTATTTTTTATTAATTGGATGCACATTGAGTTTCAAGAGAATGATTTTTCAATCGGCTATCGATAGAGGGAGGAATGGGGGGTCCCTTGAACATTGCGGAAACCAGTCTCGGATCGAGTCTCGGATGAGAGTAGCGATACGAGAGTGGTTTATTAATTGGCGAATGAGCTTGTCAATTATTTTTTATTAATTGGATGCGCATTGAGTTTCAAGAGAATGATTTTTCAATCGGTTATCGATAGAGGGAGGAATGGGGGATTTCTTAAACATTGCGGAAAGCAATGGATGGATGGAGTCTCGGACGAGAGTAGCGGTACGTGAGTGGTTTATTAATTAACAAATGAGTTTGTTAGGTATTATTGATTAATTGGAGGTTCCTTAGGTAGTAAGATAATGATTTTTCAATCGGCTCACGGCAGAGGGAGGAATGGGGGGTCCCTTGAACATTGCGGAAACCAGTCTCGGATCGAGTCTCGGACGAGAGTAGCGATACGAGAGTGGTTTAGTAATTAACAAATGAGTTTGTTAATTATTTTTGATTAATTGGAGGTTCTTTACGTAACAAGAGAATGATTTTTCAATCGGCT
>NW_021680652.1:64492-65691 GCF_001412515.2 Diachasma alloeum
AAAAATAATTAACAAACTCATTTGTTAATTACTAAACTACTCTCGTATCGCTACTCTCGTCCGAGATTCGTTCCGAGACTGGTTTCTGCAATGTTCAAGGGACCCCCCATTCCTCTCTCTATCGATAGCCGATTGAAAAATCATTATCTTACTCCCTAAAGAACCTCCAATTAATCAAATATTATTAACAAGCTCATTTGTTAATTAATAAACCACACTCGTATCGCTACTCTCGTCCGAGATTCGTTCCGAGACTGGTTTCTGCAATGTTCAAGGGACCCCCCATTCCTCCCTCTGCCGTGAGCCGATTGAAAAATCATTATCTTACTACCTAAAGAACCTCCAATTAATCAAATATTATTAACAAGCTCATTTGTTAATTAATAAACCACTCTCGTCTCGCTACTCTCGTCCGAGGATCGATCCGAGACTGGGTTCCGCAATGTTCAAGGGATCCCCCATTCCTCCCTCTGCCGTGAGCCGAATGAAAAATCATTATCATACTACCTAAGGAACCCCTAATGAATCAATAATAATGAATAAACTCATTTGTTAATTACTAAACCACTCTCGTATCGCTACTCTCGTCCGAGACTCGATCCGAGACTGGTTTCCGCAATGTTCAAGGGACCCCCCATTCCTCCCTCTGCCGTGAGCCGAATGAAAAATCATTATCATACTACCTAAGGAACCCCTAATGAATCAATAATAATGAATAAACTCATTTGTTAATTACTAAACCACTCTCGTATCGCTACTCTCGTCCGAGACTCGATCCGAGACTGGTTTCCGCAATGTTCAAGGGACCCCCCATTCCTCCCTCTGCCGTGAGCCGAATGAAAAATCATTATCATACTACCTAAGGAACCCCTAATGAATCAATAATAATGAATAAACTCATTTGTTAATTACTAAACCACTCTCGTATCGCTACTGTCGTCCGAGACTCGTTCCGAGACTGGTTTCCGCAATGTTCATGGGACCCCCCATGCCTCTCTTTATCGACAGCCGATTGAAAAATCATTATCTTACTACCTAAGGAACCTCCAATTAATCAAAAATAATTAACAAACTCATTTGTTAATTACTAAACCACTCTCGTATCGCTACTCTCGTCCGAGACTCGATCCGAGACTGGTTTCCACAATGTTCAAGGGACACCCCATTCCTCCCTCTGTCGATAGCCATTTGAAAAATCG
>NW_021680652.1:65904-66114 GCF_001412515.2 Diachasma alloeum
AATTAATAAACCACTCTCGTATCGCTACTCTCGTCCGAGACTCGATCCGAGACTGGTTTCCGCAATGTTCAATGGACCCCCCATTCCTCCCTCTATCGATAGCCCATTGAAAAATCATTATCTTACTACCTAAGGAACCTCCAATTAGTCAAAAATAATCGACAAACTCATTTGTTAATTAATAAACCACTCTCGTATCGCTACTCTCGT
>NW_021680653.1:0-16518 GCF_001412515.2 Diachasma alloeum
GACGTACACATATCATTGGACTGAAATTCATAGAAATTTTTAATTTGCAGCGACGAAATTCCTTGAAATTTCCGCATTACGGCAACGCGATAAAAATTCCCAATAAGTGTTCCCAGAATTTCCGCGAAAATATTCCTGAAACCTACAGACATCATTCCTGAATTCAAGACTTTCCTTTGATTTTGAGGATCATGTCACTAGAAATTTTTTACAAAATGACTTAATTTTAACATTGCTTGCTCATTGCATTTCAGAAATGCAGCTGCCTAAAAAAGACACATAGATTCCTAGGCACAACGTTTTTTTTTCTCGGTAAATACAGACAATAGAGAAATGTCAGAGTGGAATTCCCGGATTTTTTTTCACTCTCGATTAATTTTTTAAAGATTCAAATTGATACTTGATTCATTCACATCGTTCCATTCCATCGGGAGATATTGTCGATTGGAGACAATTTTTTATGGTCACTGAAGGAGGCAAACCATTCATCTAAATCTCGCAATAATCTGCGAAAAATCTTATTCATTAATCTATTATTATTGAATTAATCCCATTATGTGTAGATCGCTGAAGAACAACGAAAACGTTCCAAACGTTGAAACGAGTTGGAATGTTTTCTCTCTCCTCCTCCATTTTCTTTCTCACTCGCACTCGTTAAGTTTGGCGGAGGACGGGCACGTGCCAACGCGACGGAGACGACAATGAGTGGGAGCGAGCGCGATACATATTCCTTTCTCACTCAGGGGCGTGAGGGAATAAATATATATAATCGAACATTACTATAGTAAGAAAAAACAAAGTCTGCACAATTATTCAATAGAATCACCGGAAAACTATAGAGTTTTCCAGCGACAGCGCTGGGATTTTCTATGAATTTTTTGACCTACGTGTCAATAATAAATATGTCGAGAAAAAGGAAAAGACTTTTAGATCATTAGATTGTGCATTCATTATACTATTGATTATAATATGTTCGATTTTATATTCCTGACAATTATTACAAAATGCGAGGAGCTACCGTATTGAGAACCCCTTTCCGGTTATCGACAAATTTATGCTCGGGCCCTACCATACCAACAGTTCCGTACGCTCCATCGTAGTCCATGCGCCACCGCTACGAATTTTGATGTTGAACACTTTACATTGGCCCTGCTCATCTCCCCTATAATCTCTGGTTTAGGTATAATACGTCTATGAGAGACCTCATGAAGTTCACGTAATAAACAAATCATCATTAACCTGAGATGGCACCGGCCAAAAATTCTTTTCAAATTTGGTATCTAGAGGTTGGTAGTAAAAAACCTATTTAACGATAAACAAAACATACCGGCGAGAGCACAGACAAAGGATCTCGTTGTTACGTCCACTTAAAACTTGCATCCACAGTTGAATGTGGCATTTGAGGTGCAGAAACGAGATAAGATGGATGAGGGTGGCGACGAAATTTCAATTGATTCGTTGGAAGCATTTGACACATACCACGACGAAGTCGAATTATCAGATATAGATGAAGTCGATGAGGAGGAGTCTTTTGAGGTAACTAGTAATTCCTCCTCGTCTCATCAAGAATATGGTCGTGAGTTCAATTCAGACAACGAAGAGAATCTTAGTCACTCATCGGATGGTAGTACGGAACCATTAGGAGAAATATTGGAAGAAAATAATAACGATCCCAACAATAATATGGAAGGGGGGGAGGGTAATCAAACTGAGGAATTACGGCCAATCGTAGAGCTGCCAGTGAGTCCACAGCCAGGATGTAGTAAGGATTTCAATCGTACTGAGAACGTTGATAGAGTCAGTGGCGATGTACTTAGAGCGGCTGTTAGAATTCAAACATTTTTGCACAATACCTCATACACTCAAATTGTCAGCATTTTGCGAGAACGACCCAACTTTGAACTTGAAGTTAATAAATTGTTTGCAAAACCAGATAACGAAACATCATTAAAGCGAACTCACGATGATGATGACATTTGTCAGATTGAGAAGAAAAGATTGACTCTCCAAATAACGTCCATTACTACACTCAACGAGATGGAAGAAGTGTTGCAAAGCCCAGCGCCTGAAGCGGTTCTTGGTGTTCCTGAAGTACATAACCAAGCCCAGGAGTTAACACCTCCGGAGACTCAAGGTCAACATAATAAAATTTACACTCTTAAAAATAATACACCTATTCGAGTAGATTCAAGTGATGATGAAGATTGGGCTATGAGAGAGTTATCGCATAACATCACTCCACTATGGTCGCGTCCTTTACAAAAAATGTCACCTACTAAAGGTTCTGGCAAAGCAGCTGTAGTTACTAATATCAAAACCAAAGGTTTAAGGCCGAATGAAGCAGCAATGGTAATTTTGCATTTTTTATTACAACATTTTGCAATCTATGTATTAATACCAAGATAGAGAGTCATTGATTTCATTTATCTGGCGTTATCTCTTTCCTTTTTTTCTGGTTTTCAGGATTGGAGAGATTTGAGAGCAGCAAGAGACAATAATGGGATTAGTAAAGAAGTAAACATGAGTGCTAGACCTACTTTGAAGGTCACAACAGCTCCAGCTACAATAGTCCGAGAAGAACAATCAACGACTGTATGTAGTATATAAACCTAATGAATAATTCGAACATATAAAGTGAAATTAATCCACATTTTAGAAAACAGTCATGACATTGGCAGCAACCAATCCAGTTCACGTGAAGAAAGGTGTGGTTAGGGAAATACCCGCTGCTGTAGGGCCTTCCCAAGTTAGTATATGATTGTTGTTGTTGTTTTTTTTCGTATAAAATGCATATTGAATGATTTATTTACATTGCAAACAGTTAGGGCACAAGGTATTGATGCATTTTTTTACGACTGTAAAAGTGACCAGTTTGAAATCTTATTGCTCATGAAGGCTTGGAAATAACCACATGTAAGTCCATATAATGGAGTTAATCTTTAATTTAGATTTTGACATGAAAAAAAAGGTCACCGTCGAGTACAAGTGATGTTTATAGGCATAGCTTTTACCCCTTTTTCACGACGATGATATGAATTTTCAATGGAAATTCAATGGGATATTTGTGCAGATTCGTGTTGTCAGTTTGCTTATACATTTGAATGAAATAGAATATATGAGAGTATTTGCTTCCAGGGACGAGGACGCCCCGATCACAGTCCCATAATGGCAGGCCACACAATGCTTAATGACGTACCTACGAAAATAAAGATTGTAACAAATGGCAGTGGCACCCACGTCATTGCAGCCGATAATTATCCAGCAGCCTTCCCACAAGCTGCTATAATGCAGCCACCTAGGCTTGGACGCTCACCACAATATCAGCCACGTTTTCATTTTCCACCACCTTTTATTGACCCCCAACCGGGATCTTCAACAGCCTTGAACGTGAAAGATCAGCTGCAGCGTGACCTTCGAGAAGCCGATCGTCAAATAGCAGAGAGAATTAATTATCGTATACGTCAAGATGCCGAAAAGCGTCGAGGCCAGTATAATTATATTTCCCCACAGGCTCCAGCAAGAATACCTCCACGTCCAAAGAGGAACATTTCTCCACTTCCACCTCTACCGACCCCAGGACTTGTCGATCAACAAATCTCAGCAGCTACCACTCCACAAATTCCTCTGGTCCATGTCGATGAAGGTCTAGATTTATTTCCCCCAAAAAATTATGGAAAATATTGTCGGGAAATTTACACCAAACTTCGTGCAATGTTTCCAAATATAAAGAAAGGGTATATTAAACGAATTACACCAGCGGATTGGGCACCAAACGTCGCCCATGATGTACAATTTGGTCAAATTGTTGAGCGTTTACTGGCAAATGAAGATTCCTGGGAATTAGATGTTCCGATCGAAGAGCCAGAAGATTTAAGAGGAGCTGCTGGAAATGCACGAACAGTCGATGAAACGTACGAGCATTTATTGGGAATATTCCCTGACGCTGATCCTACATTTTTACGTGATAAAGCTGAAAAAACGTACAAAGATGATCAGGCCTTAGAGGCATTCATTGAGGGAAATCTAAAAACGCATAGTTATCCTACTAGAGAGCAGTACCTTTCGAAAATGAGGATTACCGAAGAGCAGCTGCGTTATACGAACAACTTTACTGTGCCTACATTTCTAGAGAAATTTCCAGATCCATTTAAACACTTTATGGATGAAAAACGAAAGTGTAAGCATGTTACTGTGGGTTTTGAATTCTTGAAAAGTCAATTCAACCGCATAAGAGTTACTACAGTATCTAAAGTATATAATGAAGCTAAATGGAACATGAGTATTGCAGCTGCTCGGCTCAGGGAAATTGGTGCGGATATGAATAGTACCCGAAAATCATCTGAAATTCCAACTGAAGACATTAACATGCTTCAGGAAATGGCCTTTATTCGTCATCAAAACGACATTAAAAAATACATTGATGACATGAAACAAGCAGAAAAAGCTGAATTTGAAAAGTTGAAAAAGGCTAATGAATTGTTGGAATGTCAGTGCTGTTTTGACAATGAATGCATGCCATCAAAGTGCTCAACGTGTGATCAAGGCCATATTTTTTGTAATTCTTGTATCGTGAAAGGTACTGATACCAGGCTGGGTGAGGGAGATACGCATGTGCCATGCTTCCAAGACTGTGGATCTGAATTTAGTTTAGCTACATTGCAAGAAATTTTGAAGCCAACCAAGTTTAGTATTCTTGTGAAGAAACGTCAGGCCGCTGAAGTAGCTGCTGCTGGTTTAGAAGGATTAGTGTCCTGTCCATTTTGTCATTTCGCTTCAATTCCACCTGAGGGTGATAAAGTCTTCAAGTGTCTCAATCCCGAGTGCATGAAAGAGTCGTGTATTCAATGTAAAGAGCCTAATCATGTTCCTCTACGATGTGATGAAGTTGGTAAAGCGGATAAAGCACGTAAATACATTGAAGAAAAAATGACAGAAGCCCTTGCACGTAGATGCTACAATTGCAAAAAGGCATACTTTAAGGAAGAAGGCTGTAACAAAATTGAATGCCCCTGTGGGGCTATCATGTGCTACCTCTGCGACAAAAAGATTAAGGATTACAGTCATTTCCGTGGACAAGGATCCGATGATATGGCCAGATGTCCATTATACAGTGATAATGCTGTGTTGAATGCCGAAACTGTTCGTAGAGTTGCTGATGAAGCCAAGAAAGAACTACTTAGACAAGACCCATCGCTCAATATTGAAACCGATCATCTGTTACCAACTGTTCCTCCACCTTCTGCTGGCCCACATCAGCAGATTCTCCAGCCTCCTCATTACGTAAGTACTTGTAATAAATTTTCACATTAACGAATTTTTGAAAAGATTGTGTACGTATTTGAGAATGCAAAATCTGACACTCTTTAATTGGACATATGACTTCCCACCAAATCATATTGTTGAATTCATTAGTTTTTTTCCACACAACTAAAAAAAGTTATTCCTGTCTTGATACGTATGAAACTATGTCGAGTGTAATGTTTTTTTGTAATATAAGGGAGCGGGATTGAGCTGTTGTCAAGTGCGATACTATCATTTTTTTTCTTTTTGCTTTTTTTTCTCTACTGGTTCCAGTAGTAAACAGTTTTTGGAGGATCTCTAATATGGCTATCTATTAAAAGTTTATTAATAAAAGTAGGAAATGCATCCATGGCCAAATTTTTACATCTTCTACATATGGATACAGAGATACCCATTCTTTGATTCAACCTGATAGGAGACAAACGTCTTGAAATATATTTCCAAGAAAATCAAACAGATTAATTGATCCAATGGTTCTGGCCATTTCAAAATATTGAACAAACAAACTAGTTTCACGCACTAATTTGAATGTACCCAGAACTAATCATCCCATTGCGTCCATCCAAAATACCAAATTTTATTGTCATAAGGTTTAAAATTTTCCCGAGTTCGGAGTTTTTATATTTGTTTATTTATTTCATTCCATATATAGCCCATTAGGGTTTTTACACAATGGTGCTTTGGTGGGCGTATCACAACAATTAAATAATAATATGATGAAATAGTGACATTTGCATGAAAATATTGTTCATGACCATTATACTAATATTTATAGAATTGGAAGATTAAAAAGATATCTTTTCGAACTAGATGCTAGGTTCATTCCGAAAGAGGAAGCAAAATCAAAGAAAATGAGAGTCACACTGAAACAATAATTTCCCTAGGAAAATTGCCTGCGCTGCAGTGGCGATTTACTCCGACTCTTCGTCGGAGGAGTTTTTGTCTTCCTTGTTCCTAATCTCGTTGTTCTCCTCTGTGGCCAGTTTCTCGTAGTGCCATGCATAGTCAGTGAACACCTTTAGCGGTTTACCTTTCAAGGCATTTACCAGCTTCTCTCTCAGGACATCCCCGGTCGCTCCAACTCTCCAGATATGCAGCCAAGATCCAGGCTCCTGTCTACAGAATCTGCAGGAGGAGTTAGCGAAGCCGCGTTTGCTCTGTCTGTCAAGGTTGCCACAACACTATCTGGTCCACTGCGCTTTGATCTTTCCCGGAATGTCCTGGTCCTCCCAGCAGAAGTACTTTCTGAGTCTGCCCTCCCTCCTGTTGTCTTGCTGTGGCAGAAGGATGTTTGGCTGCAGCCAGTCTGGAAAGCCATTGCAGTAGGTGAAGGCCTCGGTTCTCACTCTATCTGCCTCCCGCTCTTGCTTCCGCAGTATTTCACTTGCCCCTAACAGGCGGGTGATGTTTTCTTCATCCTCCGGGTTATGCCACAGCCTTTCCAGCACATCCTCGCAGTTGGCTTCCCGCAGAGTAGTGTTCACTACGGAGGCCTGTTTAGAGGGCTGTCCATTGCTCACGTTCCTCCATTTCTGCAGTAGGTAGATCTTCGGCCAGCGTTCAGGGTCCATCTAGGACGGCGGGATTCTAATCTGATGATGTCGTTAGGAGTATTGCAGCTAACACCTATGCTCATCTTGATTAGTCTTCTATGCACGTGTTTCAAAACCTTGCAATTGGCCCAGCTTCAGATCTCGACTTCGTAAATACACCCCAATTTCGCCAGTGTGTTTTGAAGATAAAGCCGTTTCTTGAGGGACCTGATCTCCGTCCTCCTACACAGTCCGCAGGTTGTGTTCACGAGTCTTTGGGCTTTCGCCGTCATCTCCTGGAGGTGTCGAGTGTGGGTGTTACCAGAGGAGAACTAATACCCGAGGTATTTAAATTCTCTGTCTACCTTGATGTTTTCTCCATTCAGTTGCCAAGTGAGGGCCTTCTTTCTGCGGCCTTTGCTGAACACCATCATCTTCGTCTTCCGGGTGTTGACCCGCCAGCTTGTTTTCCTTCGCGTAAGATTGCAGCGTTTTAAGCATCGCCCTCATTTTCTCCGGCCGCTCAGCTACCAACACCATGTCATCCGCAAATTTCAGCGTGTAGGTTTTAACGTTTCCTATCACTGCTCCCACCACACGACTCTGAAAGGCTTCCTCCATATCGTTGATAATAGAAGGCGAAAAACAGTGGACTGAGAGGCCAACCCTACCGGACTCCATATCTAGTGACAAAGCTCTCAGAGATTTTCTTTCCGGTCACAATGTCATTTTCCGTGTGAGCAAAGATTCCTCCAATCATCTTGTGCACCTGTACTCTTACTTCGAGCTCCCATCATTTGTCGCCGAGAATGACTCTGTCGACCAAATCGAAGTCTGCTTCAAAATCCACGAAAGCAGCGTTCTTTGCCTCCTTTCACTCTCAGACGGTTGTTTATCAGGGTGTTGAAGACAAGGATGTGGTCCCTGGTTCCTCTTTTGGGCCTAAAACCAGCCTGGCTTTCGCACAACACTCCGTTAGTTTCTGCCCACCTGTAGAGCGTGTCAGTCATGATCCGCCAACGTCAAGGAGTGCTATGCCTCTATAATTCCCAGCATCATTTTCGTCGCCCGATTTGTGGATAGGGAAGATCTTAGCCCGGTCCCACCCCTTCACCAGGCTTCCTGTGCGCCAGACCTCTCTCAGTACTAGGAGGAGCTCGCCCAGTCTCTGCGGGGGAAGGCTGGTGCGACACTCCTTTATGATGCCATTTTCACCTGGTGCTTTACGGTTCTTTAAACCGACTTCCTTCTCCGAGAGATCTGCGTTCATCAGGTCCTCCTCCGGGTTGTAGGCTGCCGGTGCCATCGGTGATTGAGCTCGCGCCTGGTTGGCTATTTCGCGATCGAATCCGTGCCAGTCGAAACCTTATACTTATACTTATTCCTCGGCGTTTGCAACTCCCAAGAGTTGCGTGAAGTGGTTCAGCCATGCAGCCTCATCTATATCCCCCTGCATGGATGCCTTCCGAGGTCTATACTTATTAATTGAGGTCCACGTCGACATGCCTTTGCGATTTGCTAACCATTTTTTTTCCAAGTGCTCCTTCTTGAGTTTGAAGAGCTTCCGTAGCTTGCTCTTTTCCACCAGGTGCCTGTCCGTCAATTGTTCATCGTGCGGCTGCTGTAGTCGGGCCTTGAGGCACTCAAAAACCAGTTTTCTCTGGCCCTTGTATTCATCGTCAAGCCACGCCGGGTCTTTCTAACGTAAGACGGCTTTCCTGGACGCTTGATTATGTCCGCTTCCGCAGCCGCCTCTCGGTTAAAATAGTCGTTAGTGCTCCTGGGGATCAGGAAGACCAAATCTCTAGGTCTACGTCTGTTCTGTTGCTCCAAATTTTCTCCAATGCTTTTCGAAAAGTTGAAGCTTTGGAGATGTCTCAATAGATCCTTTCCTCGGATGCCGCCTCCTCCGTGAAATTTTCCCCTTCTGATGGCGCAGGTTTATGAGTGAAAGTTCAAAACGTACCGGAAGATTGTCTGACTCGAGCCGAACGAACACTTCCAGGTCTGTCACCAGTGTGTTTCTGGTATCCTCCTTAACCATTACCAAATCAATTACAGATCTACAGCCTTTTCCAACAAACGTTACCTTGCCCGAGGGATCGCTTTTTGTTGTGCCATTGACAATTATAAGTCCGAATTGCTCGCAAATATCCAGCAACCTCCGTCATTTCGCATTGATCTCCGTGTCCTCCGATCTTCTGGGGTGCATAACAGGCATTTCTTCGTCCTTGGCTAATAGTCCAGGGTGTAATCCTGTGTGACCATTCCAATCCCCCGCCAGGACTAGCGCTTCGGCCTGTGCGCAGGACTTCGATAATTGGCCTCAAGGCTTGAGTTAGTTTACCTGTGCTTCCATTATTGTATGCTGTCACGATTCTCACTGGGACATCCTCAGCGCTTTCAAGCCTTGAATCTACAACCCGTACTCCCATTCACTGACACTCACTTTGAGTCCCGTGGAATTTTTGACCCCAACTAACAGACCACAGAGCCCCTACATCGTCTGTGAACCTTGACTCCTACCTTAGCCTTCCAGCGGCAACTTTTATCCAGTTTGGTGATCCAGTTTTCCGTATATCTTTCCTCTATCCACGTCTCCTATAGCATGACAATGTCATACTTTTTTTAAGAAATTCCAGGCGCGTCCGATGTTTATTGCGCCCGAAATATTCCAGGTGACTGCATGGAGTATTGTTTTAGTAACGGCCTCTCTCTCGAAAGGGCCGATTCTGCCGGAGTCTGTTGAATTCCCCTTCCCGTTCACTCCATCCGCAGCCATAGCCGCCGACGATTAGTTTAGCATAGCCTACTCTAGTGTGCAGCCCTCTTGCCTCTAGCCTGTCTGCCTCGGCTCTCAGCATTCTCTGGATCTCGACCTCTCTCGCCGTGAGCTCGTCATCTAGTCAGCTATCCGCTAGTCCGCTTCATTATGCTAATTTTGTTTCTCAGAGTTTGGAGTTGAATGATTACATTCCCTTCTATAATGATGAACTCTTCCACTTTTGGCACAATCCCAGTTGCTTGCTCCATGATGTCCATGATTTCGTACTGTACATCATTTCTGTTGGCAGGAGGATCCTGGGGCTTCCATCGCCTCACAATGAGGTTCCTTTTCCTGTGTCTCCTGACCTTTAATTCCTCTCTCAATTTTGCTCCTGACAGACGGGACAGAATGCGTGGCTTAACGGAACGTGGATCCAGTCTGGTGTCCGCGCCCCTTTCTCCTTCTTTGGCGCTGTGCTCCCGGGACGAGATTTGGCTCATTTGGACTCGGTCTCATTCTCTGTCATCCGAGACATCCAGGGAGTCTATTCTCGAGTTGAAATCGTATGTTCGACTTCAACAAATCGCATATGGCCCATAAGACGTACCACGAGTCGCATGCGACCTATTGAAATCGAACGCACGATTTCAACTCGAGAATAAACTCCCAGCCTGTGCGGGGCATTCTCATGCATCGCCTGTGGAGTTCGCTCTTCGTCTTGCGTCATCACTTGTGTCCCTAGCGTCGCCAGACTTGGGTTGGTTGGAGAGGGGTCTTGGCTCACGTGCGGGATTTAGCCCCGTGAAGTTAGCAGACCAGGGTCATTAGATTGGGTCGGAAAATATCTAAAAAATACGGGCTTTTTATGGGTTTTTTTTTTGCAAAAAAATTAAATTTTCTGCTTAAATATTTTGACTAAAAAATCGATTTTTGAGTTTGGGGTGTTAAGCTAGCAGACCAATGGGGTCGAATCGGGATAATTCGTGCACAATGGCATAGAATTAAATACGGGCTAATTTTCTGCAAGAAAATAATTCCATTTTTCCGGAATTTTCCGCGAATTTTCAAGGGCCTCAAATGTGGGTCAAATGAGGGTACGGGCAAAACGTGTTCCTTGGACCCTAGCATCGCTTCGCAATCGATTTTTGAATTTGGGGTATTAAGCTAGCAGACCAATGGATTTAAATCGGGATAATTCGCGCACAATGGCAAATAATTAAATACGGGCTAATTTTCTGCAAGAAAATAATTTCATTTTTCCAAAATTTTCCCCGAATTTTCAAGGACCTCAAATGGGGGTCAAATTGTGCGCGAATTATCCCGATTCGACCCCATTGGTCTTCTAGCTCAACACCCCAAACTCAAAAATCGATATTTTGGCCAAAATATTTAAACAGAAAATTTTGAATCGACGTCAAATAGGAGCACATATTTCCCCGAACTTGTCCAGCGATGCTAGGGTCCGAGGACCCGCTTTGCCCCTACCCTCATTTGACCCCCATTTGACATCCTCGAAAATTCGGGGAAAATTCCGGAGAAATGAAATTATTTTCTTCTTATAGAAAATTAGCCCGTATTTAATTCTATGCCATTGTGCACGAATTATTCCAATTCGACCCCATTGGTCCGTTAGCTTAACACCCCAAACTCAAAAATCGATTTTTTGGCCAATATATTTGAGCAGAAAATTTAATTGTTCCGATATTTGTCGACCCGATCTGATGACTCTGGTCTGCTAACTTCACGGAGCTGCAAGATTTGGCTCCTTGCTTCGGTTCCTCCGAGCGCGCCCATGGCTTCTTCGACTACCCATGGTTCCTCTCCTTTTTCTTCTCCACTGGGCCGTTTCCCTGAGTGTCTGCTGGGAGTGCTGTGAGCCCTCCTGCACTGTACTGTTTAACCCGGGTTCTTCAGGGGGGATCTGGTGGCGCATCTATATGTACATCGCTGCGATGCTTTTCCAGAGTCTTCACCCTCTTCCGGAGCACCACCAATTCGTCCGCATTGTTGCATCAGGAGATGCGGTAGAGTCTCTAGACAAGTATTATACGTACCGACCGAATTACGACGCGCCGAGTGTCTACCCTACCGCACTCCTATACGGCAAAATCGAATGACAAGAAAATGAAATGAAAATCTTGCCAAAAATATTAAACTTAGAAGGCCCTTTTTTCATATAATTCCAATTCATGATAATCTTCAAGTTAACGATGAAATAAAAAACAATTCTAATCATTTTCAAATTACTAAGAACAAGAGGACGAAAACTTAATCATGCGGAAATTTTTAGTGGACATCGTAGTTGTGTGGGTAAGCTCATAGACACGCTTTTGTACGGTGTGTGCATCACACCGATGGGAAAGTGTGGACACCGTACCTCGTTACAAAAGAAGGATCGTGGCTGAGTACCCCCACTCTCTCGAATTTAGCTACGATTCGATGTCTCTTACCACTCAGATCCAAGTTCCTTCTTTCCTGGCGACGATTATATGGGTCACACGGATGGGGTCCTCTGGACTCCGTGCCTATATGGTTACGCCGAACTGTAGCTTTAAATGCAAATATCTCGGAAACTATCGAGAAGTTATCGAGACATACTGACTTCGCATTATGCGGATTTTTTTACAAATAACATGATTTTTGATTGATTATTCTAACTCTAATAGTTTTCGAGATATTGATACTTAATTATCGGAGCACGCGGCATTGTCACACAACGCAGCAACGTTTCTGTCGCACCCTAGAGCTTGTACGTGTTGCCTCTGTTCATCCGAGGGCAACAGAGACGCAACTACACGAATCTCTGCGTGAGACAGAGATGCACTGAGTTCGTAGTGTGCTCCGATAGGTACAAATATTAATATCTCGGGGAGTATTCAACTTAGAGAAATGAATAAAAATCACTCTATTAGTTATAAAAATTTTCACAATACTTAGGCAGCATATCTCGATAATTTCTCCGTAATTTTCGAACTATTTGCATCCATGATTTGACAATCTTCATCAATTCGAAAGGAAAAAATTACCAAAGTCTATAATCTATCCGAAAATTTGATTGGTGTCATTTTTCATGATCTATTTTCGCAAAGGAAGAAAAATAGTATATTTTGCGTCTCGTTTATATCTCGCCTTCGGCTCAGCGTGCCAACCTCACAAAATTCGTCGCAACATCGATGTCACATTAGGCCTTGTTAATGGAGCAATTGGAACCGTGATTTCTGTTAATAACGATATTGAAAGTGCAAATATCGAATCCATCACCATTTGCTTAGACACTGGAACAGAGTGTATTATTGAACCTATGGATGTTAAGTTGGAAGTGGGCGTCTACGTGACTCGTAAACGATTCAGTTGCGTTATGGAATAACTGTTCATAAAAGCCAAGGTTTGAGTTTGAAATGCGCTGTGATTGATGCCACAATGACGATTTTCATTCCGGGACAAACATATGTAGCTTTCACGCGTCAAAACACTAAATTGATTACATCTGATGAATTTCAATCCACATTCAGCGAACGGTTTAGCAATTGCCAAATACAACAGATTGCCAGAAATCTATCGTCCTGATTTACCCAAGATTACAATTTCCGATAGACGGTGGCACAAAGTTTGGGATCGGTCTTGGACTTTTCAAGACGCGAATGTAAGTGCAAACTAAAATGAAATGCATAACCTTTTGAGAGCCAATGTGGTTCATGGGTTTGAAAATATTGATCCGGTATTTAGTTATGCAAATGTAATCTTACAATGTTTGATTTATTCTGCGATAATACGAAGAGGTTTAATGAATGAATTGGAAGCCAGTTGGCTGAATTGAATATGATCATCAAATCATACATGCAAGGACAGCAAGATTTGAGTACATCATTAGTCAGGCAATATATATGGGTGAGCAATTCTGTCTAAAAGAAGAACAAGATCCAGCTCTCTTTTTAGAGAAACTTTATGAAAAAAGGACGATTCTTAACGAAATGACAAAGCATATCATGAAAGTCAGTGTTCAATGCAAACGTTATCAATATACACGAATGACTGAAGATTCAAATTGTATCACATTACTCCCGATGCTTCAAACCCGGAAAAGTTTAAACGTTTCTGATTTCATCTCTGAAGCATTTTCTCATTGGCTTGCCACCATGGATATGTGTGAGAATTGTAAGTGTGAAAATCTATTACGTAGGAAAATTGAGATTACGATGCCGAATAAAATTGTCATTCTAAAATTGCCTGTATTCTCAAACGGAGCCAGCGATAATAAGCGAAAAATTTTCCTCCTCAAATCTGTTCCAACTGTTAAAACCAACTCAGGTGGAATTAATTACAAAATTGAGAGTACAATATACCACGAAGGTATCTCCATTAAGGATGGGCATTACAAGACCATGATCAGAGATGAAAAGAATCGTTCCGGATGGATAGAAATTGATGACCTGCGGGTCAAAAAACAAAAATGATCTTACAACTCGAAGGGTGGATTTATGTTCATCTTAGAAAGGGGTAAACAGGGCGTCACTTGAAAATTTCTATTGACTTTTATATCTTCGGATAGAAACGGTCAAAAAAGATGCTATCTCCCAAAAAAACAGAAACATCCTTTTTTTGCCAAAAAACAAGGCAATTGATTTGCTGAAAAAATCATGCTTTCGAGAAAAATTGAAAAAAAATGAAATCACAGTAATGCCAAAAAAATACATACATTTTTACAAAAAAAAACAAGCAGGGCTGTAAGCCTTTTTAGCAAAATCTATGTGACATTTACTTTTTTTTTCCTACCAATTCCATTGGTAATAAGCTTCCGAATGGATCCGTATAATTTCGCAGATGATAACTACTCAGAAAGCTATTCATATTGATGCTTCTTCCATGATGGTGCGTACCATCATGGAAGAAGGAATCATGCTTCAATATCAATTAAATTATTTCGAGTCAAACTTTCTCTCTTTCTGTATTTTCAGTCTGGGTTTTTGAAAGAGAGTTGGGTTGAAGGCCCTAGAGAATTGGAGTGTTATTTCAGTTAGTAAATAACTGAAATTTCATTACAATTGCCTTCAACAGGCGCGTTGTTGACGGGGCGATAACTTTTCAAAAGTGGGAATAGTGTTGCATATTTGTTCTTTTCCTCCCTCTCAACCAACTTCATGTTCGATCGTTCTTTTTTTTTAAGATGTTTTTTTCTATTCCACGGACGCGTCCTGTCACTATTTGTAATTTTTTTGCTATTCATTTGGCCCCAAAATCGTTAATAAAGTTATTATTCATTTAAATCAGGGAAGGTCAAGAGGTGCTCATCGAGTGATCGCAGTTCTCGGACCCAATTACCGAAGTTACAACAGATGTCGGCATTCGCCCTGAAGCTTGTTCTCATTCGAGATATTTCGAGTTCGACTTTTTTTAATTCAAGTGTTTTCCTTTCTGTCTTTTTTTATAGAGGGTGTCTTTTTTTATATAGGAGAAGGATAAGGAAACGCCATTTCCTCATTTTGGGATGAAAGTCACCCCATTAGGTGTAATAGTCACATTCACCCGAGTATTTCACGATAAAACACTGTATCCAGTGTCTAGACCATGAGAGGAAGAAACTAATGACTTGAAAATTGTTTTCTTGAATTCGTATTGTCTCCAGATCGCACCCTAATTTCTATTTCTTCTGTAATAGATGGCTCAAGCTGCCCACGCAGTGCAGATGGCACGCGCTCATCATCGACGTCTTCTAGCTCAGCTTCCTCCCCATGTTCGTAATCATCCATGAGTTAATTAAGTATTTTCATTTTCATCGAATCTTATATAAACAAAGAAGAAAAACGACAGAAAAATTTCAAAGTTTTATGTTACTACAAAAATGATAAAAAAAATTTATACTATGATTGATTGTTTAATGTTTTTGTGTTGGTACTCCTAAAGATAAATTATTCCATTTAGATCAAAAGATCTCAAGAATAATATTATCTAGTGCGTTGTTATGTGAATTTAAAAAAAAAACGAAAAGGGTACCTGAAAAAATGTTCCTAAATAAATATTTGCATTTTTATATTAAGTTCGTGTGTCTTTTTGTCTTTCATCCCAATTGATGTCTCTGATGTAAACATGCTAAATTCCACATTTTTCCCTAAAGATGATAGTTTATATAGCGTTCAACATCTTGTGACACCGCCGAATATTGTTAGATAGAATTTTGGAGTAGGTAGAAGGAGCAACAGGATGAATCTCGATATTAGTTTACAAGAAAAATCTACTAATGAAAAAATGGAAAGTTCGGAAATTCGAGTTTGGGATTTTCCCGTAATGCATCGGGTGCACTGTCCGACTGACTGGCTCCAGCGCGCCCGAGTCGAAAAATGGATTGTTCCGAATCTTTCTTGTGTCTTCCAAGTCGCTCCGATTTTTCCATATATCGTTAACGACAGCCGAAGACATGGGGAAGACCATAGTCGTCTCCCAAGAGGATAGACCTGAGTAGAGGCCCGGATCGGGGGGTTTAACTGACTCCAAAAAAGTTAGTTGGTACCCCACGGGAAAGGCGGCGTCCCGGTCGAATTGTCGGTAAATGTGAGTCGGGTGCGTGAGTAACTCGGCCGTAGCAGTCCCGCTGTCACAGGGACGGGTTCGGAGAGGTATTTTTGTCCTCCTTGTACTCAATTTACTTCATGTTTTTCAGTTGATTTATTCGCCGACTAATTAATATTAAGGGATCAAACAAAGACTGTTCAATGGAGAATTAAATTCTCCATCCATCAACCCCCGTTTCATCCCTTAATCTCTGCAATAAAAAAATTATTGGGCGCTATAAGAAACCCAATCTTTTCTCGGTGCAGAGTGACTAGCCATTAATTCGCCCGCTAATTAAAAAATCGTCTCTTTTCTCCTAATTAATATTAAGGAATGAAACCAATGCTGTTCGATGGAGAATTAAATTCCCCA
>NW_021680653.1:16737-19496 GCF_001412515.2 Diachasma alloeum
GTTTTTCATAGCGCCGCGACTTTCGTCGCAGTTTTTATTTTTTTACTACAGAGATTATGGAATGAAACTGGGGTTGATGGATGGGGAATTTAATTCTCCATCGAACAGCATTGGTTTCATTCCTTAATGTTAATTAGGAGCAGAGATACGATTTTTTAATTAGCGGGCGAGTTGTCGGGAGTCACTGCGCCGAGAAACCATTGAGTTTTTCATAGCGCCGCGACTTTCGTCGCAGTTTTTATTTTTTTATTACAGAGATTAAGGAATGAAACGGGGGTTGAAGGATGGGGAATTTAATTCTCCATCGAACAGCATTGGTTTCATTCCTTAAAGTTAATTAGGAAAGGAGAGACGATTTTTTGATTAGCGGGCGAGTTGTTGAGAGTCACTGCGCCGAGAAACCATTGAGTTTTTCATGGCGCCGCGATTTTCGTCGCAGTTTTTATTTTTTTATTACAGAGATTAAGGAATGAAACGGGGATTGAACGATGGGGAATTTAATTCTCCATCGAACAGCATAGGTTTCATTCCTTAATTAGGAGAAAAGAGACGATTTTCCAATTAGCGGGCGAATTAATGGGGAGTCACTCTGCGCCGAGGAAACATTGGGTTTCTTATAGCGCCCTGACTTTCGTCGCAATATTAATTTTTTTATTGCGGAGGTTAAGGGATGAAACGGGGGTTGATGGATGGGGAATTTAATTCTTCATTGAACAGTCTTTGTTTCATCGCTTAATATTAATTAGTCGGCGAATAAATCAACTGAAAAACATAAAGTAAACATTGAGTACAAGGAGCACAAAAGTACCCCTCTGAACCTGTCCCTGTGACAGCGGGACTGCTATATGCCGAGTTACGCACCCGACTCAGATTTGACGACAATTCGACCGGGACACCGCCTTTCCCATGGGGTACCAACTAACTTTTTTGGAGTCAGTCACAGAGATAATAGGGGAGATTGCTCAGGTTTATGGGAACTGTTCAATCAGAATGTCATAGCGGTGGCGCGCATGAACTAATCGAGAGGCCGGCTCTGTGGGTAAAGAAATTTTCATCTATTACCATGGAAACAGTCGATAACAGGGAAGTGTTCCCAATCTTAAATCCAACATGAAACCTCCTTTGCATTCACTCATCCGCTTGATTATCCCATTTTCGTTCATACAACTTCTTATTGTCTTAATTTGTAAATTAGTTGATCATAAAGGAGAGGGAGAGAAGGAATTATGAAGTCATGAGCGAAAAAGGATCATTTATTTGAATTTCTATATAACTAGATCTTTAATAAAAAAAAAAAATATGAGCAATTCATCTTATTCACATTTATTACATATTTTGTCAGTGATACAAAGGTAATGAATGAATTTCGAATTATTTTGATGAGAAATATATTCAATATTTGTGAGAGATTATATCTCAACAAATCTCATACACATAATGGGATTAAATCAATAATAATAGATTAACGAATGAGACTTTTCGCAGATTATTGCGAGATTTAAATGAATGGTTTGCATTCTTCAGTGACCATAAAAAATTGTCTCCAATCGACAATATCTCCCGATGGAATGGAACGATGTGAATGAATCAATTGATACTTAAGTATCAATTTGAATCTTTAAAAAATTAATCGAGAGTGAAAAAAAATCAGGGAATTTAACTCTGCCATTATGGAGTTTTTGACGAGTGAAGTTTATTCACTGTACTCTGACATTTCTCTATTGTCTGTATTTACCGAGAAAAAAAAACGTTGTTCCTAGGAATCGATGTGTCTTTTTTAGGCAGCTGCATTTCTGAAATGCAATGAGCAAGCAATGTTAAAATTAAGTCATTTTGTAAAAAATTTCTAGTGACATGATCCTGAAAATCAAAGGAATGTCTTGAAATCAGGAATGATGTCTGTAAGTTTCAGTAATATTTTCGCGGAAATTCCGGGAACTTATTGGGAATTTTTATAGCGTTGCCGTAATACGGAAATTTCAAGGAATTTCGTCATTGCAAATTAAAAATTTCTATAAATTTCAGTCCAATTATATGTGTACGTCCACGTGAAAAGGGCCCACTTTGTCGCATCTAATTTCCGAGATATTCACGTTTTTCTCTCCTCTCCATTTATCCCAAAGTTAAATTGATTTTTTGATCTTCTATACGGACGTCACACGGAGAAAAATAAATCGGTAAAAGTCTTGTGATCGCAAGGAGTTTCCCGAAGATCCCCATTTTTCATGCACGAAGAACAATGAAGCTTTTTGGAATCTTCGGGAAATTCTATTCTATCCTACCCAAGTAGGAGCGGAGGAATGAATTTTGTGCGGACTAACGGGAGGGGCTCCCCCGATTGGAAAATTCATTTCTCCCATCCTAAATGAGATGAAGGATTGAAGCCGATGCCGATCGAACGAGAATTAAATTCTCAATAAATGACAGTGGTTTCATTTCATAATGTCTATTAGGAGAGGAGGAATGAATTTTCAAAAGCGCGGAGAAACCCCGAACGGCTTTCCGACGTGGTGTGAGCCCGGAGGGGCTTTCCCGATTAGAAAATTCATTTCTCCCCCCCCCCCCATAATTGCGGAGAGGGAATGAAAGCAACATCTATCGATCGAGAATAATATTCTCAATAAATGACAGTGGTTTCATTTCATAATGTCTATTAGGAGAGGAGGAATGAATTTTCAAAAGCGCGGAGAAACCCCGAACGGCTTTCCGACGTGGTGTGAGCTCGGAGGGACTCCCCCGATTGGAAAATTCATTTCTCC
>NW_021680653.1:19553-19959 GCF_001412515.2 Diachasma alloeum
TAATGAAACCAAAGCTTACCGATTGAGAATTATATTTTTAATAAATGACATCGGTGTCATTTCTTAATCTCAGTTAGGAACGGAGGAATGAATGTTCAAAAGCGCGGAGAAACCCCGAACGGCTTTCCGACGTCGAGTGAGCCCGGAGGGGCTTTCCCGATTAGAAAATTCATTTCTCCCCCCCTAATGAAGATGAAGGAATGACACCGATGCCGATCGATAGAGAATTAAATTCTCAATAAATGCCGGCGGTTTCATTCCTTAATCTCAAGTAGGAGCGGAGCAATGAATTTTCAAAAGCGCGGAGAAACCCCGAACGGATCTCGGACTAGTCCAATGAACGTCGGTCTAACATACGAATGTTTGCGATACAGGCTCCATTTTTTATGGAATTTGTGATTTGGGC
>NW_021680653.1:23025-23191 GCF_001412515.2 Diachasma alloeum
CTTTCATCCCTTAAACTTTGTAACAAAAAATATAAACTGCCATGAAATTCATGGGCCAGTAAGAAAAATAATTCTATGGCAGCGCACACTGACTTTTCACTATTCGCCCGCGAATTAAAAATGCACCTCTCCCCTCCTAATTGAGATTAAGGGATGAAAAAATGGG
>NW_021680653.1:23337-23704 GCF_001412515.2 Diachasma alloeum
TCTTTCATCCCTTAATCTTTTTAACAAAAAAATATAAATTGCCATGAAACTCAGGGGCCAGTAAGAAAAATAATCCTTTCGCAGCGCACTCTGACTTTTCACCATTCGCCCGGTAATTAAAAACTCACCTCTCCCCTCCTAATTGAGATTAAGGGATGAAAAAACGGCAGTTCGACGGAGAATTAAATTCACCATCAATANCATTCGAGGGAAAAACCTGCTCTGGTACAGTCGTCCTTTTTGACGGGACTGCCGCTCGGCAGTGAAACTGTGAAATTAGAGCACTATAAATTTTGACTGCCGGTGCCGGGAAGCGAACCCGGATCATTGGCATACGAGTCTAGCACTCTAACCGCACGGCCACTAC
>NW_021680653.1:23803-24881 GCF_001412515.2 Diachasma alloeum
GGGCCAGTGAGAAAAATAATAGTTTCGCGGCGCACAGTGACTCCCGGTAATTATATATTTACCTCTCCCCTCCTAATTGACATTAAGCGATGGAAAAAAGGCACTTCGACGGAGAATTAAATTCTCCATTAATTAATACTCTTTCATCCCTTAATATTTTCNACTCTAACCGCACGGCCACTACCGTCGGTAGTTTTTATTGTTTTGTTACAGAGATTAAGAGATGATAGAGGGTCAACTGATGGGTAATTGAAATCTCCGTCGAACCGCCCTTTTTTCATCCCTTAATCTCTGTAACAAAAAAATATAAACTGCCATGAAACTCAGGGGTCAGTAAGAAAAATAATTCTTTCGCAGCGCACACTGACTTTTCACCATTCGCCCGGTAATTAAAAATTCACCTCTCCCCTCCTAATTCAGATTAAGGGATGAAAAACTGACAGTTCGACGGAGAATTCNGGTGAAAAGTCAGTGTGCGCCGCGAAAGAATTATTTTTCTTACTGGCCCCTGAGTTTCATGGCAGTTTATATTTTTTTGTTACAGAGATTAAGGGATGAAAGAGGGTTTATTGGTGGGGAATTTAATTCTCCGTCGAACTGCCGTTTTTTCATCCCTTAATCTCAATTAGGAGAGGAGAGGTGAATTTTTAATTACCGAGAGTCACTGTGCCCCGCAAGACAATTATTTTTCTTACTGCGTTGTGATTTTCATGACAGTTTCTTCCATTTTTTACAGAGATTAAGGGATGAAAGAGGGTTAATTGATAGGTAATTTAGTTCTCCATCAAATAGCCTGTTTTTCATCCGAGAGAGAGAGAGAGATTGGGAGAGAGAGTGAACGGCTGACGAAAAACCTCGAATGATTCTTTTTCTCGCATCCAGGGGCCCTATTCTCGACGTTGGTGAATTCTTCTTCGTGCACGAATCGGCAATCGTCAACGAATCTTCTATTCAACTACTATACGCAGTTCGTCAACGAACGTCGATTCGTGGACGAAGGACTATTCACTAACGTCGAGACTATGGCCCCAGTCCGTGACGATCCACAGGCCCGTGCGCGCATGCGCAAATAGTCTGA